>NW_012027843.1:527212-634224 GCF_000956235.1 Wasmannia auropunctata
AAAAAAAAAGAAATAGACAAAGTTAATTAAGATACATATTAATGTAGGTTAATCGGAGTTTCCTCGGGCGTTTAAGTAATTCTTTCCCGTGCGGTCGCAGATGATTCGTAACTTCCGTATAACGTTCCTCGTTAGGTCCAGATGTCCACAGATTTATACCCTCGCGTTAATTGCCTAGATTTATCTTCGAGTTAGCGGTGATTTACCCTCGTCGATAATAATGACAACGATTAATCGTAATAACATCGTAATTACGTCGACGGAATTGCTCCATTATCTTTTGGCTCTTACCGTTTATTGCACATATGCTGATATTACGATAGGTCTTTAATTAGTGATAGCGATAAGTTACGAACACAGGGATATCGTCACGCGGTACGAAGATTTTATCTACCTTCAAAAGAGAATAACAACAAAAGGCTTGAATATCATTAATCTTCGCGCAGATAATTGCATTTCCGTCAGATAACTCAATTATCGTACATTGTCCGGTATAATTTTCTGTTATTCATATACCCAGTACGGTGTTTTTCACGAAACAATCTAATTCTTTCAAAGGCATTTAATTTGGGTAAGCTCATTTTTCTTTTAACTTTAGGAGCCTGCATTACACTCTACGCGTATAATTTTATTAGTGCGATATCGTTAGATTTTGTCTAGCACGGAATTCCTTTTAGCGAAGTTCTTTGCGTTATCGCGCGGCAATTAATCTATTTCGTTTTAACGCGCGCGGGAGACGGGCAGTAAAAACGCGCGCGGGATCCTTTTACATTCTCAAACCGAAAGAATTTCGGTGGAATTACCGTTCGATCCCTTCGACCTCGCTGCCGTCATTACCGTCCGTGCCTATCTGAAAGTGCTGTTGCACTTATCTAGTTAACGAGCGTAGATACTCGACGGCCACATTTCTCGAACCACGTTCATGATCGCCGTTGTACAACGTGCGGCTTGCACTATCGACTCGTCACGGCAGTTCGGACGGAGAAAACGGATCGCGAAGGCGTCACGGCGGAAGATCGATCTGGGTTTAATGACGCGTGTATATGTACGCACTACTTTTGCTCGTGCGTGCAGTCGGTCTGCGATGCCACTCCACTTCCTAGTCGCCTAAAGTGCGTGGAACTCCAAGAGCATACACGTCTGTTTAATACGCTTTCCAGTCCGAATCTGTTTTTTTTTTAATTAAGGAATATTATATATTTTTTTTTAATTAAGTAAATCAACATAAATTTTAAATAATTGTGCGAATTATTCTCACAAAATTATCGTCGCGAATCTATATGCACTAACAGTAAAACGGCATCCTCTATTGAGACTTTTGACAATTTTAAAACAGCTTTTCTTTGTCAGAAAAAAAATGATTTATTGTTACTGTATTAATATTGCAAGTTTGTTGTCATTATTTTTATATGTATATGAATTTTGATAATAATTTTGCGATTTTGTTCAATTTTTTTGTTAACATTCAATCTCATACGTAATTAATTTTATTTTTAACATAGAAAAATTGCTTATGTTATTGTCTCAACTTCTGACTTCTAATCAACGATTAAAGAATTGTCTACGATTTATCATAGATTGCGCAATAGGAAACAATTTATTCAAATTGTACTGTCGAGATATGATGTCTCCGTTTGAAACAATCAAGAACAGGACGATATAATTGTCTGTTTCCGTTTTAGAGAACTGGGGCTATCACAGGCAGGGTTCTTGTCAGGCTGGTTTAGCAGGCGTGATATCTAAGGTAAGTAGACGAAAACTTTCTCGTCTGTGATACGTGAAGAATGTTTCTTTTTTTTCTTAATGCGCGAGATATCATCGCAATGTGAAAAATATTGGCTTAAACTTAAGCATCTTTGACTCCGCTGACCTATCTTAAGCAGTTTACGTATATATTCGAAGCTATAATGCCAGTTGAAACGCGTTCGTGTATCTCAGCATTCTACGCAAAGATCCGCGCGTAACTTGGCGGTTAAAGTGACAACCGAAAGCGCGTCGCGCGAATGTAAATACACGATGGAGCATCTCGGTGGTTGCGACGTCCCGAAAGAGTTAGAAAGGCGACGCGAGCGGGGGCCGAATATGGCCAGGAATGCGAATTCCTACCTTACGCACCTCCGGTCTTCGTTCCGGCCATTCGTATTCGTGCCGTGGTGCATCCGCGCACGGTGCAACGGGGACTTTCTCTCTCCTCGTATACGATTGTCTTGTCCAAAGCCCGATTCTCGGCAGATCGCCGGGCCCGATGGGCCAGGGACCGTAGGCGTCTCGAGCGTCTTTTGCTCGCTTTTCACTTCGGAGATGCATCTCCAGGTAGAAGCCTGCCTCTGCACGTAGGATGTTTGTTGCACCTGCACAATCACGCGTTGATATGCCCACTTCATTCCAACGTCGTTGGAATGTACATATATCGGCAGCAGACATCGACAAATCGGATAGCTACCGCAAACTTTCACCTGTCGACGTAGCAGTGATCGTTTTTACTTTATCTAAAAATCTTGCTGCAAAGTTTTCATGATAAATTACAGCCACATATTTTATTCTTCTTTATAACAGGAATATTTTATAGAAATTTATTAGAAATGTTGAAGTTTTCATTCAGAGCAAATTGCACATCTTTTATTGATGACATGTTTAATTTAAGAGAAGCATTCAAGATTTTTTATAGGAAAGATTTTTATTTAATGCTGTATTTTTTCCCGCAAAACTTTTCGAATAGTTCTTGTACTTTTGTATATTATGGAAAATTTCGTAAAGAAATTCAAATGACGAAGGTATCGCGCGCGAGCTGCAGTCATTTTATCTTTAAATACTTGAAAGTCGTTGAAAGATCATTTTACCGTAAAGCAAAATTACTTTACGGGGCACGTCGCGATCGTCTTAAAGCAAGATCGCGGCGCAAAACGCGCGATTGCAACGCGACACACTTCTATCGTGCCGCGCAATCGGTTTTTCAAATTATCTGTGACCTAGCGACTGCGATCTAATCTCTTTCGCGGTAAGAAATCCCACGCGCGCGAGCTCTCTCTTACTCGCGCGGTGCATCGAATATCGTTATCGCGCATCGGGGGACGGCCTCGGTTTATCGCCAAAGAAGCAAGTCCGCGCGGTGGAACAATTCCGCGGACACTCAAGCCGGCTGTCTTCGCCATGGATGTATAATTCAGAATTGCGCGGTTATATGGTAGATGTTTAATGCATGTCGCGGACCGTACTCGACTCCTAGCTCCGTTTCAGCATTCAATGTTAATATGTCCGCCCGCGCTCAATCCCTGTAATCGCGTACTATGTTTGCCTACGGTACATATCTCGTAGATGTGATAATTTTATAGGTATACCGATAGTTGCTCCAGAGCGATGTCCCCCCTTTCTCCTATAATTTATGTGTGCACTTTCTAACGTTAAGACGGAGCTTCCCGATGCTACCATAATGCTAGACATTAACTTTGCTCTTATATGTTCCATGTTTTATTACATATATGAAATGCTAAAATTTATATACATATATAATTAACAGGAGAGTTTGTGAAATCTTTTATAAATTTGTTACTTTTAGAAATCATTTAACAAATTCGGACATATATAAATTCGATTTCTTATTGAATGTGTGTGTGTGTGTGCCATGTCATTCGCCCATTTCTCTTTTCGGAAAACAAACGCCATTGTACGACAACTCGAACAGCAGCAAGGAGAGTCCTTGCGCACGCTAAATCCCGATGAGCGTGATTTAGAGGTCCCCTCGATGCCATCGAGAATGCAATCGACCATCGATCTTCGCGTTAAACTACCGCTGCTGGTACCAACTTCTGTCGTGCCTGGTACCGCAGCTTATCTGGTGGACGATCTAGAGAAGATCGATCGATAGCCAATCGCTATCAATCGATACGATCCAACTTTCCGTCCAACTCCGTACGCGACCTCCGATTCGACGATTGAAATATAAGCCTTCGAGCTTCTTTAGTATGAACGTATTTTTGCGTTAAGCTTCTCAAAGAGAAAATGTTCTAAATTAGATTCAACGTGAATCGATTGACAAGATGATGCTGCGCAATTTCATTTCTTCACGATTCATTGCAATCTTATGTGTTGAAAAGATTAGACAACAATTATGATGACTTTTTGATGAAATATATTTAACATAATTTATCGTGAATGAGTATGTGAAAATTTTAAACTTTTTACTATGTTTTATTTTTTTTATGTAAATAAAATCAATTATCGTATTTTCACTTATTATATTTTAAAGGACATTTTGGTCGAGAAGATATTAATTGATGATATTAATTTGATTAGTAAAGAAAAGAACTTTACATTTCTCATATTTATTTCGCGCTTTTTGTTATTATAAGTCATCATGAACATTCATGTACAAATATACAGTTTAAAATACAAAAATCATTTTCTTGTGAAAACTTAATTAATGTAAAAAATACAATAACTAGCAGTCTTTACAACTGAAATTTAACATCGAATTCCTCTCGTAAATCGAGTTATCCGTTATGCTTGCAATTGTAGTCCGTAAAAAAAAAATGCAGCTTATGATTTTTCTGAGCCGATCATTCATCTATCCGCGCGTGCATTAGCCACTCGTTTATCCCACGTTAGTCTCGCTCACAACAGTTTCTTGCCTCGTCAGGGCCCGGGCCCCGTTTCTTGCCCGGCGCGTCGTCGCTGCAATATCCCCGGCTGCATTTGGCGTACACTTAAGCGCAGCACACTTATGGGCGCGTGTGTGCACGCGTATATACTCGCCGGCATATAAATTTCACCATGGTCCCCATATACATATTTGGCCGCGCGGTTATATTTCAATCTCGGACGGGGCGCCCGCGTGTCTCTCCCATCTCCCCCGGCTCCCCCGTTTATCCCCCAACCCCTTTCGATCGGCGCCAGAACACAACTCGTGCCAGTCGTGTTTCGCGTAGACGGGACGCAGTGCCCGGACCCCGCCATTGTCTCGGTTGCAAATTTTTCGCGTGTATAAGCATCGGGACCGACCGCCACTCCATGGGGGGTATACATCGTGTAGGCCCGTCCACCCCTTCCGTGCGCGCTCACCGTGTCACACCGACCACGACGACAAATGCACGTATTTGCTTACTACTGTCCGGGCTAATCTGCTTAGCGTGTGGTAATCGAAGAAATCACGGGAAGATGAAAAGTATTAGTGCAATACTGAAGTGAAATTCGGCCCGAGCCGAAAGGCACTCTGTGACCTACTTTACTCGAGAGATTAGTGAGAAGATAATAATCAGATATATAGTATCTCTGTGTATCTTGTAAATATACATGTAATCGTATATGCATATATTATAAACTTTGGCCGATCCTTAACGAGATAAAGATGTTCATGTATTCAAGAGATAGACATTATCTGACACGCGCACACATCCGTTTTTTAATCCATCATTCTCCGGCTATCCTAATTACTTCCCATACGAGAAACGCATCGATCATTGTCTTCCCACTTGCATGAGTCGCGTCGTCCGAAAGACAGACCGGGGCCGGCCGGGTCAACCTCCGATTCACCTCTCGGCACGTCAAAAAACGCATTCTTCAGGTTCGACGAGCAGAACGGCTCGCTTTGCCGCTTTGCGTCCCCTGTGCTTGGCTTGGCTCGGCTTGGCTCGGCCGGGCCCGGCCCGGCTTGGCGAGGGAGGGCCCTAGAGACGGATGGCGCCGGAACACAAAAGTTACGGCTGTTGCACTCGGTTGAATCCGCGCCGTCGGAGTACCCTATCGGATCGCGATGGTGTGCACGTGACTCGATCGCACGTTTGACATTGTTTGGCCGATGAGGAGGGCCCCTATCGCTCCTATTGTTCCCGGAGCGGACCGTGCGAATCGCTCGGCTCGGCGTACCGCAACTCACAAATAATAATATGTATTTGCGAGATGACAAACAAAAGATTACGCCCCGAAATGCGGTGAGCCCATCACTGCGCTCATACACATGAGTGCACGTGAATTCCGAAACGATCCTCGGTATTTGGAGTCGTGTAATACAGAATTGGTTCGAATGTTATGCAGTTGACACGCGTAGAACATTGGCAAACTTTATTTCATTTGCGTCTTATCTAAAAGTTTGAATATTAATGTGATTGATTTAAAAAAACGTAATTTATAAAAAAATTTTTTACGGAATTAAAAGATAACATTTAATAATATTTAATCATCTTTTTATTAGGGAAATGATTTTCCTTTTTAAATTATTATTGTCAACGAACTGAAATCTTGGAAAATATACGGGGTGTCGAGCAATCAAATTCTTTCTCAGCAGTCGCAGTAGAAGTGTGCTACAAACGGAATATGTTAATTTTACTAATCAAGTTGCATGTATATCCTGGTTCTCAACACCTCAACGTAATTCCTTATTTAATATCTTATCTCAGGTAACGCGCGTGACCGCTCGAATGTTAATTTGCTCGGCGAGGAGTAACGTTCTCTTCGTAACGCGCCGGGTGTGAGAAGCGCGAGGGGGATTTGCGGACTGGTTCGATCCGACTAGGAGAAATGCGGTAGATGCGCGTTTTCGCTGGATTCTGATAAGCAATCCAGCGGGATCCATTAGAATCCATTCGCGTTCGCGCCGGCAAGGTCGTGTTACAAACGACGGCTCAAACGCTGTAATTCTACCGGAACCGGGGAATTTACATTGCCAAGTTGCTGCATTTGCGTCGGGCGGCTCTCTGACCGCTACGCTACGTGAAGCACCCGGAAGCTTAATCGTATTGCACAAATATGGGTATATGCAAAGATTGCATATATGTTTAGGAATTCTTCGAACGTCAACTCTAAAGATACGTACGTACAGTAATGTGTTTTAATCCGCGAATTGACGAATATCAGCGATGCGCGAAAGTTGAGAAATGGCGCTGTCCGAATTGCCTCTTCTTTTTCGATTTTCAATGTTCGGGAGAAGATAATACGTCCCGTGATTTAAGAGTGACGTTGCAAAATGGATTTTCTACCACGACAACGACATCCGTGGTTGCCCGTCGACGTGTTAATCACCTCTTCGTGTATATCTGTTTCCACTTGGGTACCTTCGTCGCACAAAGTCGAAGGCGGACGACCGTTTGTTATCGCGTCACTCGAGAACGTCCCGACGAGGCGAAAAATTGATGCCACCGAAGGGAGAGGGTTTCTCTTTCTCTCCCCACGGCGACATTGTGTCCGCGCGTTTAAAGCGCGCGTATATACACATATGCGGCGCGATGTCTCGTCGCCGTCGCCGTCGCCGTCGCCGTCGCCGTCGCCGTCGGTTGCGGAGGAGGAAATCCGGAGGGAATGGGCAAGCGGTTCGCAAAGAGGCAAACGGCAGGAGAGTTTCAGGTGGCCATTTAAGGCTCGGACATTTCGTTCTGTCACCGCGTTCCGTGTTCACCGTCGTGCGACGCCACAAGGAGGCCACCTACGCGCCGGTGGGGTCGTCTCTCTCTACCCTCGCGGCTGCATTGTCTTATAAACGGCCGTCGTTTCTCATGATAAGCAGAGTAAAACGAAACTAGACACGCTCTTTTTCTCGTGAAGCGCGCACCTTCGCCACCGAGCGACGACAATCCGTTTGCTTTCTATACCGCAACTCCTTGGTAGGAGTAATCCCTCTCTTTAGAAATCCTTTGATTTTACTTTACTGAAGAATGTGAAGATTCTTTCGGATGTTTGATCACAACAAACCAATTTCGTTGATCATATTTATGTCTACGTATACGTTTAAAAATTATTTTTTATTTTAAATTATTATTTTAAGCTATATTTTTTACTGTTGTTTTAAATTACACTACAATTTACACTTTTTTTTTGCTGTAGATTAACGAAATGTCTAAAGAATATTAAATTATTATATTTTAAGGATAATAATCTCTCGTGGAGTGATTACAATTTTCATCTCGCCACTATTGCTACTATAATATATTGCGATGTTATGTTTCAACATTATCATTTCTCCATAATCTCATTAACTCTCCCGTGTGTCTAGAGTTACAGAAGATAATAATGTGATTTTATTGTCCACACGCAAAACAACTTTGACCATAATCCGATAATCCCCTCTCCCCTCCTCTGGTAACGTTGTTCACCGCAATTGCGAGATATCGCATGTCGCAAGTGCGTAAAAATGCGAATCTCGTGTTACACGAGATTTCGTCCGCGTTGCGCTCTTCTTTCCCGCTCGCATTAACACGTCGCTCTCTCTTCCTGCGTGCGATCTGTGGAAATTGTATCTTACTTCCCCGCAGAATTCTCTTTGCATGGGCGAGCGCGTCCGCGCGTGGGCGCATCCTAAGAGTGTGTAACGACGTTGTCACGCGGTTAACACTTTGAACTGGACGTTACGGGAAATGGAATCTTGGCAAACGGATTTTTTGGGAATCTACTCTTTGCGCCGTTTGGCAATCTTTCTGTGAAATCAGACAAATATCAGGCATTTATTTATAGAGTATTCTGAATCTTCTTCAGTGCATTAATTTGTAAATTAATTCGCGCCTTCTCTGCATTAGAATCGATTAATCTTTAAAAAACATGGACTGCTTCCTTTTTGCACAATTATTATATTTGCTTAATTATTGTGACGATAAATGTCTCAATATTCGAATTGAAAATTGCATTGAAGGAAACTCTGCTTGAAATTTGAATTTAATCTAAGATATGTTAATAACATCATTATATCGAAGATTATCAATTTTCATGCAGTTATAATTTTACCGCTGTAATATATTCACAACGGGCATTGGCATCCAGTTTGATAACGCAGTCTGCGTGATTCGATCTGAAAGTATAATCGCGCAAAAAAAAGTAGCCAACGTTTCCCGTTCCGTTTTCAATCCGTTGTCATTCATATTGCATGATCTTATCGCGGAACGTATACTTGCGCATTCAGTTTCTCTCGCGATCATTCATGTAGACCGTCGATTAATATGTATGCGAGCCGTAATCTTCATTACTTCGACATCGCCGTTAGTTGAATGCGTGGGAGTGCACCGTTACGATACGTAAAACGTAAAACGCATCGCCAATGCACGGCCGAGTACGCTGGTTTTACGGGGTCGCGACCTCGCACTGCGAACGGACTTTAACTTTTTTTCCCGTAGAGGGTTATATACACGGAAGTTGCCGCGATAATTGTAGATGCGACGATAAGGAAAGGACAAATTAATTAGCTATTCGTCTCTCTTCGCAATTGTTTGGTCGTCTCTAATCGTAGACTTTTTTTTCCCGAAATCTGACTGTTCATGGGCAATTAGCCGACACGGAATTAGTGGCACGAAAGAATTCCCCGGCCGTGTTAGTCTATGAGTGGGCGGACTACCGTGATTTCACTTTGATTCAATGAACTGCCGAATACAGTATCCGTTTCGTAAGTGCTAACTGTACAAGTACTTTCGATACGTTGCATGGGAATGACGGGCGCAAAAGGGTCGAGCAGCATCGAGTACGTCGACAATTTCGAGAGCCACTCGAGTTCTCACGTATAACCGATTCAACGGAGGTCTCACAACTCACAACGCAGGAGGCGATGTCGTGTGTGAAACTTCTCTAGAGAGATGGTCTCTCTATATCGCGGAGAGAGTTACTTTAATAATTCCTGCCCCTTCTTCCCCTCCCCCTCCCCCCCGGAGAGGATATATTCCTGTTCCAGGAAAACAAACGAAAATAAATGCGACGTGTAGACTCGGAGGCGATGCGAATGAAATTCTTGCTTTATTACACGAGCTGTGCCACATTCATTTTCCGTTCCGCGAAGCGGCTCGTACGTTTGCGTCTTACCTTTTGCAGACACGTTGAAACAGTACATCGATTTTTCCACGCCTCCGCTCGGGGACCGCCGGCGTTGTGTGAGTTATACGTTTTGGAGAACGTTTAAGTCACGACGTTGTGTGGCGCTCCCATTGTCGCGTATCAGTTGCACACCATTTGCGACGATTAATAATTTTTGTACGGCTCGCAAAAGAGCACGCTGTGCCGAGTACCGCGAGAGGTCTTTGTACCGCGAACTACCGTGTGGTTCGCGCACATTTAACGCGCGAGACAGATGTTGCACGACAAAAGCACGGTTGCTTCCATTACATATTGCAGTCATAAATAATGCATATTGTACGCGATGCCGCGCAAATGTCCCTTGGTGCGTGTACTTATATCACATTTACTGTGTCTTCACAATTCTACGGCTTTACACTTTTGGGTCTTTGATTTAAAAAATGACAAATTTTTGACTTCCGTGTGAATTTTGAATAAATTTAAGATTACACAATTCTATAATTAATTTTTGAATTAAAATTTTGTCAAAGCAAAAGCCACTTGCAAAAGATTTTGTTATATAATTAGACTCGTAGAGCTTGATTTGTAAAAAAAAAATCTTTGTTTTCAATCATCGCACATATATATGAGGAATGCTGAAGATACTTCGTGACGGAGGATAATGCATTAGGTTTATGAAAAAATTATCGACAGGTATCGTATTCGCAGTATTTAACGATATTTTATCATCCGCGATGCTATCGATCTCTCTAATCTCGTAGCATTTTTGTCTTGCTGTGCAAAAGACGATGGCACTTCGCACCGAGAAGTCTCTAAAGGTGACCGTAAAGGCCACCGTGATTTTCTCGTATGGTTTAACATGCGTGACGCGGCTGTGTGCAAACGCGTGCAGCAAATGTGCGGCTTGCATATATACGAGCGGTTGATTTATCGTATCACAGGCTCGCGCGCACGAGCCCTCCCTTCTCCTATCTACGGTATTATCTTATAAATTAAAAAAAAAAGAGGAGAATTAGACTTTTGTGGATGCGCTCGTTTCCCAGTTGTGCACCCGAGGCACTGAAGATCACACGTACCATTTACCGCTTCTTTTGTTTTGCGAGATGCTTCGTCTTCCATAAAGGAAAATAATGTAGGAACAATTGTGTGAATGCGAGCAAAAGTGTTGCCGGAGATTAGATTTTAATCCCATCTCCCTCGTGCCGCGCAATGAGTGAAAAAATTCGCTGACAGTTACTTTTCTACTTATTTCAGAATGGCGAGAGACTCTTCATAGGCGCACCAGGCAGTTATTACTGGCAAGGTGAGTTAAAAAGCTTTACCAATTTTTCGCCTGTAAGATAACGCCCGTATATCTTAGGCCGTATATGAGCCGGTCGAAAATCTGTTTTTTAAGCTAACGCGGGCGTATCTATTTATTTTTATTTTTTTCAATCAAAATTATCTGATCCACGGGGTGGTGCGACTGAACGAGAACGGAGGAGCGGATGTTGAGTAGCGATTAGAGAGAGAAAGAAAGAGAGAGAAAGAGCGTGCGATTCCTAGATCTCACTAGTAATTCAGAGGGGAATTTCCTTTAACAAATTGCAGGTCAGATATACTCGATCGCCACCTCCATGAGGTTGAAGTTCGTGGCGACGATGTTCATCGAATCCGAAGCATCAGGTACCGCGAACACTTTGCAGGCGTCCCCCTGTAATTAAAATACTGTCCAGCCCTTTACCCTGGCGCCCCCCACCAACCTCATTTCTAATAAGCTACCATTCTCTCTCGTATTGACGACTTCTTACGTGCCAAATTAACAACGTGTTGCTTGTCGGCTTTTCCCGAGAGTGCGAAAAAAAAAGAACTGAAGTGAAAGCCGGCAGTAATAATAATTCGCATTAATCGCAGGAAATCGTCCTCGGAGGCAGGTATCAAGTAACACGAGAGTATTTTCCACCCTCTTCACACTTGCTTGGCAGTAAATCTAATCATTCGCCCTCACGCTTAACGTATGACGCTTGTTATTAATTATACAGTTAAAATTGATGAATATAGTGCGTTTAACTATGCCCATTATAGTTAAAATTAAGTTCATTGATTTCCTAGATCATTCTTTTTTAATTGGGATGATCTATAGTCTCTGTGTTTGATACTTTATGTTATAATACTTAATGCTATTACTTTATGTTATTATGAATTAAATAAATTTAAAACTCTTATTGAATTAGAAGCTGTTTCTACAGCTTCGTTTTCTTGATGAAATAAAGATCTATATTTGCGACGATTAACATGATATACGCCCTGGACCATTTTTAAGTACTGCCAAATAAGTGGTGGGTGATCATTTCTAACAGGTGCGGGCCCGCTTCTTACAGCTTCAGCAAGCTACAGACGCAGCAAGAGCCGTAATACGGATCCAACTAGAAAGCTATAATACCCTTAATCGGCTCGAGAGTTTGCGCCAACGTTGCTACATAGTGACGATCGCTTGACATTAATAGCGAGAACAAATGCTAGATTAATAATAGAAAAGCTTGTCAATCCTATGTTTATATAATATGTCGTTTTCACAAAATCTTATAAAATTAAATATGTACACATACATGCGTACAATAGATGTATGTGGGTGTGTGATTTTTTTCTGCAAATTAATTAATATTTCGAAGAATAATTCGTTTTAACGACGTTCTATAACTATTAAATGCTAAATAGCTCCTCGGCTCTGATAGACGAAATTCAAATCGATTAGTTGCACGCTGACAACGTGTATTTTAATGTGATGCAAGATTTTGTGAAGCTTTTTTTTGCGAGCTATTTCCTGACTGCAGCAACGGTCGATTGCCTTTCAGAGATCTTCGACTAAAGCCGCGGTCACGAAAACACTTGCATTCCCGTCGCTTCCTGGGATATTTCTCTCATTGACGTCATGAAATCGTTTTGTAGGACAAGCGTTTTCGCAGCCCTTGACTGACCAATTGAAACTCATGGTCACCAAAGAGGGTCCCGCTTCGGAAGACGATAGTTATATGGGTTATTCCGTCACGACAGGAGATTTCGTTGGAAATGGAGATAGTGGTACCGCGGTTGGCGTCCCGCGCGGTTCTGATCTTCTGGGCAAGGTGTGTAGAAGAATATCGTATTACAGGTTGAAATACGAAGACCACATAAAGTACAAAAGCGTGACGATGGAAATGTAGAAGAGAAAAGAAGAGAGAGAAAAACAATCGCGATATTAAAAAATTCAAGTATATATCTAAATGTAAGGATTTTAATAAATACGAGAAATATTGCAAGATAAATTCAGATATTTGCAATACTTAACTGACTCTGAAATTTAAAAAATGCAAAGAATTGTATGCTTCCCAAGAATCTAAATATTGAATTGTAAGTACATACACGCGAAAACTTAAGCTGGTAAGAAATATTAAACCCAATTTTCGAAAATCATGATAAAATTTATATAACAGTAATATATGTCTCGTCATTGCGGATGTGGGCTGACGCGAAAATATGATCGTAGGTCATACTTTTCACATCGAACATGACAAATCCTCGAAATCTTACTGGTGAACAAATGGGTGCTTACTTCGGTTACGCCTTGGCTGCCGGCGATATAGACGGAGATGGGATGGATGACCTGATAGTCGGTGCACCCATGTATACAGTCCCAGAAAATCCGGAAATGACCATCGAAACCGGAAGAATCTACGTTATCTATCAGGGCAAAGGCGTGGAGAAATTCCGCAAATTCGACACAAGGTAATGAAGCTTCATAAGTATTTTAAGGAATGAAGAAGAGAGGAAGTAATATATTACATGTATTACATATTATATTTATGAAAACATATGTATATATATGTTTTTATAAATGTATTTTATATATGTTTATATATGTTTTCATAAATTTTACAAAAAAAATTTTCTCTGAGAGAGAGAGAGAGAGAGAGAGAGAGAGAGAGAAAATTTTTTCGTAAAGCGGAGGCGCCGGAAACATTTTCACTGCTCTCAAGTTTATTAACTCCGATTCGAAGGGTTAAATGAGCCCTGTATCATGCAAGTCCGTTGAACCGCCGCGATAAAGCTTATCGTTCTCCAGGGACGGCGAAAGCAACCGCGGACGTTTCGGCTTGTCGCTGGCCTCCCTGGGTGACATCGACCGTGACGGTTACGGTGACTTTGTCGTCGGCGCGCCCTACGCTGGTCCGAACGGTCGCGGTGCCGTCTACATCTATCACGGCTCACAGAACGGAGTACTGGAGAAGTATTCTCAGGTGATCTACGCGGAGGACCTGGACAATCCGGTGCAGACCTTCGGATTCTCCGTGGCTGGTGGCCTTGACCTCGATGGCAATGTTTATCCAGACTTAGTAGTCGGAGCATACGAGTCGGGAGCAACGATGTTTTTCAGGTTGTTACCAATCATCCTTTAATCTCTCGATTGAGTCTGGATGTTGAGGATATCTTTAAATTGCATCTATAGTTTCGAAATTGAGCTTTGTGCATTTTTCAGATCACGACCGGTGATCAAGATGGACTCCCACGTGACCTTCGACACCAAATCCAAGTTGATCTCCTTGGAAAACAGAACTTGCACGCTTTCGGACAGCACCAGGGTCACGTGTTTTCCGCTTAGGGCTTGCTTCAGATATGCAGGAGTGGGCGTTCTCATGAAGCACAATTTTAATATACAGTACGTACTCGACGTGAAGAAAACGAAGAATCCGAGATTGTTCTTCCTGGAGTTGGAAGGCAGGAACACGATGAATCATACGATCACGGTCGAACGTGAGCAGCAGTTCTGCCGCACAGTCCAGGTAGGCAAACAGATTAATTTTAATATTATATGTGCAAAATATTTCCTGTTTATAAAACTTACAATTTTGGTATGGCTGCTAAAGGTCTACGTGACTCCTAACATTCGCGACAAGCTAACGTCGTTGGACGCCGAGATGCGTATGAGTCTAGAGGAAGAGCGGATACCGGATAATCGCCAACGTGATCCCAGAATGCCATTGAGACCGGTCCTTGGCGCTACAACCTCCACGAAAGACAGTCTCTCTATCAGAAAGAACTGCGGTCCCGACAACATTTGTATACCCGACTTACAGCTCATAGTGGAGTCCAACGTTGACAAATACCTGCTAGGATCTGGCAAAAGGTTGGAACTCGAAGTCCAGGTTCACAACGCGGGCGAGGACGCCTTCGAGGCGACGTACAATCTGCAGCTACCGGCCGGTATTGATTACATCAAGATCGAACGCATCGAGACCATGGAGATTCCGGTTCACTGTTCCGCGCCCAAACAATCGAACAACAATACTTTACGCTGTGATATCGGAAATCCACTGCCACAGAGAAAACTGGTGAAGTTCAAGGTGTTACTTCAGCCTGTGACGTCTCACGGGATGAAACCTGTCTACGAATTTGATATGCATGTCAACACCACGAACCCCGAAAATCCCAACACTGTCTATGATAACAAGATATATTTGCCACTGCCGATTTGGATAGAGACAGATTTGCGCGTGGACGGTGAGAGTAAGCCCAAGGATCTGTATTATAATCCTGACAATTACACTGCCGTAAATATTACAACGGAGCTCGAATTGGGACCAGCGGTGACGCACAATTATACGATTCGCAATCAAGGCCCGTCGGATATCGTCGAGGCAGAGGCGTTCCTCGTATGGCCCGCGCAGACTTTATCCGGGAAGATACTGATGTACTTACTGGAACAACCGGAGACGGCGGGGCCGATCGCTTGTGAGTCTGCCAACGCTAATTATCTCAGTTTGAAGGTACGTATAAAGTGGAAAATTATTTCTTTATATCCCATATAATATATCCATATTTGGTAAAGCGAAAAATTACTTTTTTATATCACTTATAATATTATTCATATATGGTAATATAAATCATAATAATGTATTGCAGTTGGATCAGCGCAGAAGAGCGCACCTAAATTATCTCGATTACTCCGGCGTAATCCTGGACGAGTCGCAATCGGGCAGAACAATTAATGTTCAGAGAGGCTTCGAGATAGATCGTAATAAAGTGAATCAGAAGGAAGAGGCCGAGATCAGTAGTGGCGACAGTTCGAATATTCAGAAATCACGACACTCCTCGTCGTCATCGTCTTCCTCCTCTTCTTCCAGTGTTAGCGAATCTAGGAGGATTCAGCTAAACCCAACGGGAGAGAAGCCCGAAGTGCTCACCACGACGTACACGCACAACTCTTCCGGAACTAGCTCGATCGGTAGCGGTGATTCATCCAGCAATCGCGGCAGTGTCGTTTTTCATACGGAATCGAGCGGTAGTTATGGTTCGACTTTAGGCAGGGGATTCCATGAATCTGAAGAGGAAACCTTTGGCTCGAGGTTGCCCCCTCTCGAACACTCCTACGGAGCTCGTACGGATCAATCCGTCAGGGTGGAAAATCGTTGGAAAGAGAGCAGTGAAGCGCAAGGACATACGATCTCACCTCCAGGAAGATACGATTCAGTTGTGACTGAGAGCGAGAGGCGATACCAGGATTTGCTGAGACAGCAGGAGGAGGCTCGTCTGCGTCAGGAGGAGGAGACCCGACAGAGGAAGCTGCAGGAGGAGGCTCGTCTGCGTCAAGAGGAGGAGACCCGACAGAGGAAGCTGCAGGAGGAGGCGCTTATACAGCGTCAGCAAGAGGAACGTAACTTAGCTCTGCAACGTCATCGGGAGGAGTTAGAGCGACGTCGACTGGAAGATGAACGGAACAAAGAGGAATGGCGAAGACAAGAGGAAAGACGGCAAGAAGAGAGAGAACATAGATACAATTACGACGAGGAAAGGCGCTACGGAGTGACTACGGGTGATTATCGAACTACGGAAGATGATTTCATTACTGGTGATCGCGAGGAGACGGTCGGAAGTCGAGAATTTGGTTTGCACAATATCAGCTCTACGCAAGAATTGGAGCGAATTTTTGGTACGTTGTCGAAAGACGCAGCTGCTTACCAAATATACAACAGACAGGGACATCAGTATGTGCAATTCAAGGCGAGATTCAGAACATCCGCCGATAAGAGGGAGTACATAGAGTTCCAGGATGGCTCTATGATTCCCCTTCAGGATCGTTACGGTGAGCAAAGCTACATCTCTCCGGAATCCACGGAACCTCGCGACGCTCAATTCCTCGGGATTGAAGGTCAGTTACTTATTGCTCCGGATGGGAAGGGTTACATTGTGTTGAAGGACGGCCGAAGATTTCCACTTCAGGGTTCTTTCACGCACACCGAGGAAAGAACGTACACTTTGCGTGGTCCGCACGATGGCTATCAAGGTGGCAACGCTGATAATCAAGGTCAGGGAACTTACAGTCAATCTTGGCACGAGAAATCATCGAGTGTCGGTACAACTTCGGACGGAGGTTACGAAAGCAGATATAATACTCGTACACATGAAGAGAGACTGACGGAACAGAGAACGAGTAACACCAGGATCTACGGAAAAAACCGTGATCGATTTAACGACGAGTTCCCCACTGACAGACCGGACCCCAGTTTTCCGAGTTCGAGATATACGCGAGATAAACGCGAGAGCGATATGGTCGACGTTGAGGAGTTCAAGAAACTCGAGTGGCTTCACAGACATCGGCGAGATCTCGGCGAGACGGACGACGTGTCGGACGCAACGACGTTCCAGGATGACGATTACTATCAGGAGAACGATCCCGAGTCGTCGCAGAGTACACCCGTAGGGCCGTGCGACGCAGCGAAATGCGTTATGTTGCGATGCGTGTTGGGCCCATTGAAAAAAGATCAAGAGGTCTGGATCAGCGCGAGATATCGCGTGGACGCTAGAACTTTGAAGGAGGTAGCCCTTGAAGAGAAAGTGAAGGTATCGACGAAGCTGGTGGCGCGTGTCACGAAGCAACCGTTCATCGGTAAGCCTGTCGAACAGGTCATCAGGAGCGACGAAGTCATGACGAACGTCGAACCCAGCGCGGCGCCTTCTGCTCCGGACATGATTCCAATATGGGTGGTGGTCTTGTCAGCTTGCGCGGGAATGATAATCCTCTTGCTGCTTATTTATTTGCTTTACAAGGTTAGTCCTCAGAGAAATAGTACTTTTCCAAATTTTTTTGCAAGTAAGAAACATTCCTCCGAATGTGATTGCATATGATTGCTTCTCTTTTTTATTATTTAAATTCTTTTGTAAATTAATTCAATCTCCGATATTAATACTATAATGGCTGATTGAAATCAAGATGAGTCAATGATAGTAATTCATCTTATTTCTCATTTACAGTGCGGTTTCTTCAAGAGGAACAGACCGTCCGATGCTCCAGAGAGGCAACCGTTGAATCGAAACGGTCACTTCCAACAAGGCGAGGATCATTAAACGAGGATCATCACTGTCCACTATTGTTCTGTCGAAACTTTCGATTTTCTGGTTGCCAGATCGAATCGTAAGCGAGTTAGAAATTTCGATTATGCAGTCCATGAAAAAAAAACGCCTTAATCTTCGGATAATCGAGGGAACGCGCGTTGAATGGATGATTCGCTTGGTGTAGTCTGCGGACACAGTTTCGACTTCTGCCGAATATCTCGTTAGCGTTCAACAGTGCCTTAATCCGTGTCTAGGGCAAGGCGAGCATCTGCCGAGGTGCACTGAAACGTTGGTTTTGGGTGACGATCGATTCGTCACTCGTATACTGCCGTCGAATACTCCTTCCAGCTCCTGCAGCTCGACCACGCAAGTTTCTAGTCAGGAGACGTTCTTCTTTTTTTTTTATTATTACTTGTAATTACTTAAGCCGCGCGTACAGTCGGCAGATACGACCGAATATCTCGACATTCTTCGACGAATCGTATCTTCGTGTAAATAAGTAATATATGTATGTTATTTTTTTTTATACCGTTATCCGCGGTAGAACGCCTTGATACGTGCCTCGTCGCTTTCGCTGTCTTTTTACGATAGAGTACAATTATAATTATTTTTTTACCAGCGGTACGAATTCTAAAACGATTTCGTATCTCGCCGATGATTCTCTTATTGTTAATGGGGCTCGTTCGGCACCGAAAAATTCATCATAGATAATCTTTCCTTTTAGAGCTCCTTTCACACGAGCAGTTGATGACCGAGTATTGCGTCTTGAATGTTAAATCACATCATAAAAAATTTCTTCAGACGTCTTTTAGTCTTCTGCAATTTCATATTTCAGATGATGCTTTATTAGCATATCGAATTTAGACCCATGTGAAAGGGGTCTAAATATCCCTGAAGAGCGATTTAAACTCGCACGGAATTTTTTAATTATTTATTTTAAATTTTTATGTTATATATACATAATACCGTAACGTATGCTTGAGCGCTGTAACAATAGCGTGATGCATTGTCTCGCGCGCAAGGTGAATGTGTGTATAATCTGTAAATTATTAATTTACGTTACTAAAAACTGCCCACGAAAAGTGGTTTAACGCAATAATATTTTAATTAGAAAAGATTTATATCTTTCTAATATAAGTAGGAAGCTAGAACTGACTTGTACATACTACATTAAGATATAATATTAAAAAAAAAAACAAAATATATATATACACGTAATGAAATTAACATTTTGCGTTTGCTACTAATTTCTCCTATAATAAAAATATATATAACTATTTAAAAAAATTCGACTATAGCTAAGAAGAAAAATTACATCGGATGAATTCGTACAATCATTTATTGTAAAATTACAATGACGTAACAGTGATTGGCGTAAATAAAATGTTTGATTACGGTCAATGTGTGTACCGTCAGTACTATTAATCGCATTGATCACTGAATCAGCATATAAGTTATATCGTACACAAATTATAAGAAAATCCTTCCAGATATAAAAAAATATATTCATTAATCTCATCTTTTTCAAAATATTTTAGACAGTATCCTTCATATTCTTCCATTGATAAAATGTATATAAAAATAATTTATAACGCATACAGTTGTCAGTTTGTAAAATATATTACCATATTTTCGACAGTAGATTTTTCCGCGTTTCGAGAGCGTAAATGGATCAGTTTCGAAAAATGGCAATGAGTAACAATTACCGTAATTGCAAATATGACTGGAACAGTTTTGCGTTCAGATTTGCGTTCTTGCGCAAATGTGAAGGCGACTGTGTATGTGTGTGGTGTGTGACTGAGAACTAAAATCCATGAAATATTTTTATAAAAAGATCCCTATACGAAATTCGGCTTCGTAAAATCGTACAAAAAGTTGATGCGCTAAAGAAAATACGTATAAAAGAAAACAATGAGATATTAGGTACTTAGAGACATAATTCAATTATTACTATTGTGCTATGTAACTATTTACGTCTATATTCGGCAATTGTTTGATGGATCGAGATGGAATACGTTAACTTTGGGATACGTTATAAATGGAAATTAGAGTGAATACTCTTATCGGGCAGTGCGAGATCGTTACTGCTCCTCAAAACGCCAATATGTTATGAGATGATATATACAAATTTAATTTGTATCATGCTTAATTTCTAATTTAAAATCACGATCAACAATTTTCTCATTCAGTCCTTTTAACGGGCTATATACGATCGATGAAATACTAGTGATAAAAAATGTGTTGTTTTTTGACGTATTATTACCGTATTGAATAAAATGTATATGTATACCATATATTCTTGATATATGGTATGCAACAATGATCTAACATATACAACAATAAGCGAAAACAACGCCTGAATGAACATCATGATTGTTCTGCAATTTTATCAACTTCATGATGTTGCGGTATGGAATCCCGAAAAATTCCGTCTAATAATATTACGTGTGCGTTGAATAAATCTGTTCTCTGTGAATGACGGATATGTGAAACCCATCTTCAACATTGGATTAAAAACATCGACACTTTATCGACGAATACCTTTTGAACAACGATGTCGGATAATTAACGATGTCGTATCATCTAATTATCATTATCACTATTGATTTCATCAACTATATCGTCATATAGGTTATCCTCGTATCAGCTATCAGGAACCTAAAATCAAATAGTGTTAAAATAAATTTAACAAGGTGAGCTTGAGGGATGACGTTTAGTAATGTAAGAATTTTCGTCCTCTTACTTTCCACTGTAATTGGCTGCCCACTTCGTAAAGTTCCTTCAGCGTTTCCGTCAATGTGCCGGAACCTTCCAGTTCCTTGTACTTACGATACAATTCTAAAGCTGCTCGTGCGTCTTCGGCTGAATCGTGAGTCTCAGACTGAATGTTTTTACCCAAAAAGTGCCAGGTCAAGAAGCGCAACGACACCATCCGATGATGAGGTAAGTGGAACAGCAAAACTGTATCCACTATTTGCTCCGGCGGCACTACCAAATTTATTACCCTACAAAAGTTCACGCAAAAAAAAAATATTATCAACGAGATGACGAATCACCGTCGTAGATGTCAAACAGGACAAGGTCAAACATTTTACCTAAAATCGTTTTTTAGGCCATGCCCGACGAAAATTATACCGTTGTCCACTAAGAATCTCAACTTTTGATACGTCGATTTCAGCATTGTGAGATGTTTGCTGCTAAAATTCGCGTCTAAATCACCCGGTTGAATTCCGCTGAATTTTGTTAAATAATCGACCACTTGTTCCTGAGTGCTTATATAATCGTCTATAAACGGCGTACCTTCCAATGGACCTTGCCTAATCATAAAAAGCGAGAAAAATATTATGGCTTAAAATAACTCGAATATTGTATTAAGCGCATTTTTTTTTTCAATCTAATCAGATTAATCTTCATAATTTTATAAAGCATTACTGTTTACACAATTCATATAAATCATACCCGCGTATACAGGTGATTCGCGCGACCGACATATGGCTCGGTTTTATAGTTGACATCTTCCCATCGCTCCGTAGCTCGGATTCTTCCTGATTTAAGGTAACGAATTCTGCATCGATGCCCACCAATTCCCCTGCAACAACAATTCGAGCACACATATAACGAGGTTGCAGGACAATCTATATTAAAATTGTACAATAATTTCACATCAAGAGCGGAAATACAGAAAGATCGTTACGACAGAGGAATCTTACCTTTCTTAGGCATTTCGTCTGACGACAGAGGAGTGAATGTGATGCCTCTGGTTCCGCCACTGCGAGCGATACATTTATCTTCTCCGAATACATCGTACGTAAGAGGACTGACCAACTGTGTCGGCTCGGGCGCAGGTATCGCTGTGTAATGCAGTACACACGGCACTTTCCAATCGAGATTAAACCATACCGCTTCCTGCGGAGTCACCGGTTGTATACTGTAACAAGTGCCGCGTCGGGAATAAATGACGTTACAAAAAAGCGTGGACAAAATTGTTCCCAGACGCTGAGAAAACTCACCAGAAGTCGTTAAAAATGTACCACTGCGACACGGCATTGCCCGCCGATCGTTCGTGATAGTTTGGCCCAACTCGTAGCAGCGCTACGATGTTCCTCCGTTCCTCGTTCTTGTCGTCGATGTAACAGACGACAGCACTGAGGCCATACTGTATCTTTTGAGCATTAGAAGAGATCGTTGGATTTGTACTTTCCACGGCTTCGTCGTCTTCCGCGTTCGATGCTATACTACAATTTTCTACAATTTCTTCACCGTTACCCCGGGCGTTCTCGGAAACTACTTGTATCGTTTTGTCGTCCTGGCCGTTCTCCATCGTGCTCGTCTGTGCGGACGTATCGTTATTCAATTCACTTTTTGGTTCGCTGATCTTTTTCACCGACATCTTCCCGTTTTCTTCGAGGGAGATCTCTATGTTGTGAGGTATCCAGGAATGCAGGTAATACAAATGACTAGGAGGCGATGCAACGGGGGCCGTTGACGAGGTAGATGGAGTGGAGGATGACGTTAATAATTTTTCTGACTCTGCCACAGTTAAATTAAATGATTAGCGAATTAATTCAGAGCGACATATTTAATCTTATATAGACAAAAGGTGTTTGCGTACCTGAGTCGCGCCCGACGTGCCTGAATCGACATCCAGTTCGCGTGCAATTATTGCCGTATCGACAGGGCTTCGCGGTGACGGGCACAGGACTGGAGCTGGGGCTGCTTTCCTTTCCCGTCAACACGTTTTGCACCACGATGTCCATTTGATTTTGCCAAAACGCCTTATCCTGTAATAATTCAATTTCACTTTGACTTGTGGACGAACGGGGGTGTAGTACGCGGCTTCCGTGTTTCGATTCTGCGCGCGCTACAATTGTACATCTAAATGTGATGTTGTGAGTATACCTGCTGAGTATTTAAGCCGCAGTTTAGAGCCAGTATTTGAGGTAGTTTAGTCAATTGTCGAGACTGGAGAGTTGGTATAAATTTCTGACAATTGTCACACCATGCGGGTGTAATTTGCTCAGGTCTTAAACTGCGGGCAAGAACATTTGTGAACGGTACCTCTTCAGCTACAAAAGGTAAATCTTGTGTTCAGCCACGGAGTATCGATGTGCGCGGTTAAGCTAAGGTCAGGTACGAAAAGTCAGTTGAGCGTGTAGAATATTTGGAACTTTAATCTCTCAAATATATCTCATATGTGATATCATAATTTTTATTTTATTTTTTCGATCTTAAATACTTGAAAATTACAAAAGTCATTTATTATATCACATCACTTTATTTTATATCTCTTTACTTTAAAATGCTCGAACGTCTAAGTATACACCAGGCAAAGTTTCAATTTACACACCAGACTCACTTTCCGTCCAGCCGAAGCATTGGACGTATACTGCTTGAAAATTGCTTACAAGGATTAATTATTTCCGGATAAACTAAGTTACAGAGTAACATGATGGAGTGTTTTGTTGCTTCTTGCCCACATTTGAGACAGCGATATATGTGCATTTGTTCAGACCCAAATAGACGACTGATCTCTGTTTCGTCATCTCGCACTTCATTCTCTTCGGCGGATTTTTTGGTGGTCTTGTCTACCCGTAATAAAAATGTGCATTTAAAGATAAAATAAACAAATATTAACGATATTACAATTGAGTAAAAATAGTAATAGTTTTACTAAACGAGATGTAAATAACAATTTCGTAACAATATCTAGTAGTAACGTGATATACGTTTATAACGCGTTTTTAATTTTCAATGTTCTATAATTTATAATATTAATGATTTTAAAATATTTTTTAAATATTGTGTCAAATATATATATATATCTTTTATATGTTTATCTTTTTTTTTTAACTAAGCAATGCAAAACATTATTGAGATAATTTTGAAATCAATCTCCAAAGTATATATATTTTTTATTTATATATAGATAGTTTAACACTTCGGTGTGTTATATGTTATCACTTTTAACGCATGGATATTAATCACATATTTTTAAATCCCAGGATTCTCGTAAAAGCAAGATCATGCAACTTTTGGAAAGTAAGGTAGAAGGGGCTGGCTGCTCTTCTTACTATAAAAAAAATATACATAATATAGAATAAAGCGATCTAAGGAATAACAAAAAGCATTGCCATAACTTATTGGTTTAATACCAGAGAGATTAATAAAGATACATTCTAAAAAAACAAACATATACGCGTATATTAAGAAGTTGCAGTTGTGAGATATCCTAAGTATGCAAGATATAATCAAGTTGCAAAGCATTTTATCAAATTAAAGGTTTTTAGAATCGTTATGAAAAATTATGCTTACAATTACAGTACAAATACGGTAATCATATAATTCTTAGTCATCTCTTGCTCTTTGGATATATCACTGCAGCTTTGGGTCAAGTAAAAAAATCAAATAAATCACATACAAATTGAAAAATAAACACAAAAAGTGCCCAGTGCAAAGGTTACACATGAATTGTGTTTACCTTTCGATGTGATCCACATATATTTACCATCCTCCTCCTGCTTCCTCTTTTTTTTCCTCTCATCGTCGTGACTTCTGTATCGAGAACCGAGGTCCTCAAGGATGCTAGGAAAGTCCTGTTCGTTATAAACAAATGCGGGGTATTTGGAACCCGACTTAAGCCGCGCTGCCTCTTCTTCCTTTTGCTGTCGCTTCCTAGTTTCCAGAACCTCGTAGTGTATTTGATGTAGAATGAATCGATTCCAGCTCTAATACAAAGTTCAAACATAGGTGTATCTTTTTGTGTCAATGTGTATTAAATTTCTAAATATATGCAAGCATATCGTGCGATGTTTAATACATTTTTTTAACAAAAAAACGCTTAATAAAAGCGCACATTTTTGAAAATATAAATTAACATTTATGCATCGAATAAAAAGTTAAATAAAAATTTAATTTTTATTTTCTTCCATTTCTAATAAAAACATATTTCGAACATTCGTTCTAACGCAAGCTAAAATGCAATTATAATTCGCGCATTTTTACGCTGAATATTATAATTATTATTATAATAACATACTTGTATGAGCATAATCAGATTGATCTTTTTCTTCGATTCTGGATCGTTCAGTATAAGTCCTAAAGCTGACGCCTCCCGTACTGTCCTAAAAGCCCTAAGGAAATTCGCAGCTTGGCAGGGAAACCCTCGTGATGTGTCCAGCATGTGAAACAAGAATCCCAATTCGCAAGAGAGACAAAACTCTCGTTGGCATGAATGTGAGAGCAATGCTACTCTTACAGGTTCGCAGTAGTAAAGCAACTGCAAAGCACGAACGTACGTGTCTGACGACTTACTTCATTCATCGTCCCGACTCAGCTCGGGTTCATTATAGTTTTCTTCAGCTTACCTGTAGCATAGCATTGCAATAACTGTTAGGAAGTGTAGCCTCCAGGCCGCAAAAGCTGGTTCGATTGTACTGATCGAAATCGAAATCATCGTAACCAAGCCGTGAGTATTTCAACTCGATTTTACGATAGCGCTTAGGTATGGCTACAAAGGTGCCGTCGTCTGTTTTAGACCGTGAATCCCCCGCGAAAGGCTTCGCGACTAAGCCGCGTCGTTTTTCCAGATTGTACGGTATCTGCAAAAGAGGTATTATTTATTTTTATTCCACTTGTGAAAATGTCGGATATTTCTTTCGCCAAGATCATTTCTGTCTAATGGAATTTGCCATGCGTTGATGTACGCGTGAGGTATCGAGACATAGTTTGTACAGTTGTTTGGTGCACGATAGAGAGCAGACTTTTGGATTGCAAAAAAATAAATAATACCTATTAAAGAACGCGTTGTGGGAACTGAATCGATAATGCGGCGCATCGTATATTAAAGTTACGCATACTATTGCATGTCATACAACCTTTATTATTTCACTCAAATACAATTTCGAGTATACATTTCATGCGAAATATATTTTTACATGTAAATATATTAATCGCATATCGAGCGGAATCATTAAACGAAAAGACAAAATGCAATCGATCACAAACACATTGCGCGGATTGCGAGAAGGCAGTCAAATATCACGCTGATTGATAAGCTATGGCTATTGTGGAAACTTTCGGCGGAAGACATATTAGAAACATTTATTCATATTTCTTCTTTATCGGTCGTTCTATAAATGTCAACACAAATAACTATAAAAGAAATTAAGACTTATACTATCGATATAGTTCAATGCACACGTTTTTTCCTTAGACGCTGCTGTAATTTTTTTTTCTGTAAAGTGAAAAGAGTAATAAGGCCTCAACTTTAATTTTATAAACAAAATGTCCAACAAAAGCCCAATTCAAATACTTCAGCAGTTCTTAAAAAAAAAATAATTATTTTAATAATAATTTGTATGGCTTATATAATAAGAAAAATATATATGTATATTATACATATAATATTTAATAATGATAGAATTTATCAATTATGTCACTCATATATTTTTAGTTATTTAAACTAACAATAAAAATATATTTAGAATTTAGAATGCAGTACGTTTATATGCTATAAGAGTAATGTATTTTTATCATATATTATTTTTTATATGTATAAATTTGCATATTGTTAACAACACTGGATCCACAAAATTCAGATGAAAAATCGAAGAACAAAAATATTATATATTTTAATCTTAAACACATTTAGAAATGTGCACTCCTGGTATGTCAATCATTTTTTTTCTCAGTTTTATATGAGCAAAATATCAAATAAAAATAAACAGAATCTTGTAAATGTCACTAAAAAAATATTTACTCTAATAAAAGAAAAATAATAGTACTTTCATTAATGTTATAATGTAACGACATTAGTTTCATATTATTTTTCAAAATTACTTTTTTGGATATTTTCGTTCATACAGAATATACTGTAAATTGATAATATATGAAACAAAATAACGAGAAGAATAAAGAAACTTTAACATTTTACACGCGCAGCGTATACTTATATACCTCAAGACTGTTAAATTTTATGTATGCTATTATTGTAAAATTGATAGAATACATTGGACTAGCTTACGAAAATATATCACGTCTCTTTATATGCTATAATCACGAAATGTTATCAGTCTTAATCACATTATAGCAAACTTTTTTCTTTTTCTAAAAAATTAAACGCTTCATTGAGTCTTAATTTTCACGTCAATAGTATGTTTTAATTGATCACACTAGTAAAGCCTCAAAATCATGAAGGAACACACACATATATATATACATATATAATATATACCTTTGAAATATATGTGTGTATATTAGTTCGGGTAACAATTTAATGTATAGAAGCATCATTAGATTCGATATCAAGTCATAAGCAGAATGAATTTCAAAATTTGATAAACAAAGACAGAAAAAATTATTAAGGACATGAATGGAACTTAAGATAATTTAAGAAGAGACGGAGGAGAATATTGTAATAGAGTGGGAGAATATTGTGTCCTCACTTGATTTCTGCGGAAAGCCTGAGGATTTGGCGCGTATCCTATTGTTCCCTGCATTTTCATTGTGCGCAAGATTTCGGGATCTATTGGTGGAGTTTTTCTGTAAAAGAACGAAAGTCAAGTCAAGTCGTTTCTTAACTGTACAAAAAAAAAAACGGAAATACACAGGAGATATCTACCTATACACTTTTTTTAAGTATTCTTCAGGCCAATCACTTAGAAGTGGCTGATCTGAGTATACCATGGGTATTGTACTAAACGGTGTAACATCGTCATCAAAAGGAATCGATGGTAGTGTCTCAATTGGATCGGCGAACTCCGTAGGTCTAAGCAAAATAAAAATACATGCTTATTATACATTTCCAATGTAATTTTAATTACTTTTCATTGTCAACTATATATTCACGTTTCAACTGTACTTGATTTTATGTACGTAATATAAATTATTTGTCAATTACTTCAACATATGTATTAAAATTTAAGTTTATTAATTTTAAAATTTATTTAAAATAATTGCTGACCTAGAAAATGTATTAAATTGAGGCTCCGGGGTATTGGTGGACATTAGATGTATAGAGCCCGCCAAATCTCCAAAGCAAAGACACTGAGATGTAGAAGCTACGTCAAACGATAATATCGTGGCACCACCAGTGGCAACCTAATAATATACAACACAATATTTCTGTATATTCTCTAAATACCTTTTTCTAATTTTTATTTTCAATTTTTTATTCTCTCTGAACACACGACAAATTTACCTGATATAAACATGTCACGGATGGTTGTACATTGGCATATATTGTATCAAGTAATTGCATTTGTCCTAGTGGCGACACGACTGCGAGACGACTGGAATAACTTGGTAGGAACTTCAATAAAAGAGGATATACCATAGTAGTGACTGGGCTTAATGCTCTCATTTGTCTCAGATCGTAGGCCATTAAAAATCGATCAACAGTAAGTCCCTGACGACTATAACAAAATCCATAAGTATTTATGTGTTTAACATACAAGACTCTTACAGTTAAAGACTCCTCTGATTATCTTATGCCTCACCTGTTGCTGAATCCACATGTAACAAGATAGTTTCCTTGAACATCGAAATCACTTAAGGAACCACTGTGCGTGTCCAGGGTATGTTCTATTGATAATGTATTTGGATCCCTGAGATCTATTCTTCCCGCAGGATTACCAGCACAGATAAGCCTACTGTGCTGTCTCAATATCGCACAACCATTCTCATCTACATCCACCTACAAACATAACCACAAAGCCATCGCATCTCGTGCTCGAAATTAATTTAACATTTAATTGATGGATTCTTACTAATCCAGTCTCCTTTCCTCTAGTAAGGTTAAAATCAATTATTTTATCCTGATGTCCACCCATGAGCAATCTGGTCGGGGAGATTTGCAGCATGCACTGCATGTCGTTCATATTCACCGACCTACAACAATCTAGGTTTGTTCAAATCCGTGGATGATACTGCTAACGTACAAACATACGTGTGTAAACATACGTGTGGGTGAATATAGGTATGCCCCTCCGCAATTGACATCTCAATTGACTCTGAGATAGGACTAAAATACCCTCGTCTATAGTATGAATGTGACGTATCTCCTGCGTCGCGTGGACTTGAAAAGAGGTATACTTTTGTAAACCAGGCCCATAATAGGATGTTACGTGACCCTACAATTAATCGATGTTACTATAGTAGTTGTTTGGTACAGAGATAAGATGCCCCATGTAATGTATATCAATAATGTACCCCTTGATTCCCCATCCACATAAGCTCTTCGATCGTATCGAAAGTGGCAGTGGAAACTCCGAATCTATCTCCGCCATCAGCGAGCAATGTTCTAGTTTCGTGAAACTCGGCGCCAGCAAAGTCCTCTCCAAATTGCTCCGTCGCACGTACGTACTCATCTCCGGAAACGACATAATTACAATCCTCCCCTGGAATGAGAATCGACCAGTTGAGAGTCGAGCAGACCTAAACTTTTATATGTATGATCCCAAAAGCAGAAAGATACTGCTATTAACGCGAACGGTTTAGCGAAATTTTCTTTTTATTTATAATAAATCTGACATAAATAATTAAATATATAGTGAGAATGTAATGTAAAATAACAAATTATGTTACAAAATACAAGATATACAATTGTTCTTCAATAGTATATAATTTATTTTACATTGCTGGATTAAACTACAAAACCAAAACAATTGTATTATTATGTATAAGGTAAAAATTAAAGATAGTAATCGATTTTGAAGAAGAAATGACAAATTTGGTTTTTATTGCTTCAAGGATTTTTCGTGAATTACTGTATTAATATTGGAAAAAAACAAAGGACGATTTTCGCTGAACTCGTATGTGTCAAAAACAGCTGATGTCAGCTGGTATCATCGACTGCACGGTGTACTTCGCGTTCGAAAGCAAACGAACGTCGCGAAAAGTAGAAACAGACGCAGCGCGAGGTATCGGCGAAGGTCAATCGGCGGGTAGAGCGATGCGCGCGGTGCGGAGAGGTTCCGGTGATATCCTCCGCCGAATCTTTCGCGCGTCTTTCGGCGCGCGAAAGAGGCACATGTGATGCGACAGACGTACTGTACAAAGTACTTACAAAGCAACTCCTGCTGCTCCTCCTCGCCGCTAACGTGGTCACCGGGTTCTACCGAGGGATCGAAGTGGCCCAACACCGGATAATCCATGATGCGCGACGGCTGTCTTCAGGCTACGTCGTTGCGGGGCATCGAAACGTCGTCGTCGTCGACAGCGGCGGCGGCGGCGGCGGCGGCGGCGACGACGTGAGGGTGATACGAAAATTGCGTCCCGATAACGACGATCGGTCTCTTATCATAATACACCGCAGGTACGCGGCGCACACAGCCACACACACACGCGCACACGCGCGCGCGAACGAACGCACGCACGCACGCACGCACGTTAGTCGCCTTGGCAACTGTGCAACAAGCGAAACACTTTGCGCACTACGCTGCTACCCCGAACCAGAGTACTCGACGATGGACGGCCGCGTCGTAACATGTTCCTCTCCGGTCACGTTTCGTCGTGCTCATCGGGGAAACTGCGTCTCTTGTCGTTCGTCGAGACGCGTCGATTCAATTCATCGTGACTGCTCGGAATTCGGACTCCGCGAGACAAGGATGCGTCTCGGCCTTGAGCATCGGCGAGTTTGGCGACATCTGGAAATGGCGGGCGCGGACGCGTGGTTGCCGGCAGTGCCGCCAACGAGAAACCGGTGAAAGCGTCGACCGAGAAACACGCGTCTCGAATTGATTGAGCAAGAGTGACTTGGAAACAAGTTAATCAATTAACTTAATCGCCGATCAATTCGAACGGCAGAGTTGCTTACAGCAAAATTTCTAACTACATAATTCGTCGTCCCTCTAACCTCTCTTCCATGTGTATTAGACGGCATAAATAGTTCTATGTTAACAAAATAATACCGGCACTTAATATAAGTTAATCACGGATTAAATTAATCAAAATCACTTTCAGAATGATTTCGATCAAACTCTGATGAATTTTTCAAGTGAGTTTACTCATAGTAGTTTGTTAACACGGATAGATTAACATTTTTGTTTAAAGAAAATGTGGAAAGATTAGAGATGGCGAATTATGTAGATTTTGTTATTGCGTGCTGATTGAATCAGCGATTAATTTAATTTGTTGTCAATAAAAAAAGGAAGGATCATAAATGGTATGTATAAAATATTAAATAATATTTCTGGCAAAACTAACTGTAATTTACAAAGTGCAGTTGTACAATTGTGGACACTTTAGACTTTCAAATTTTTCCAATTTACATTGTCTTAAATACTAGTGAAAAATATAATAGCGGCAATAATTATAAAGTTATATTTACAAACAATCCAATATATCTTATATAAATCGCGATCATACGAACGTTATTCATGTATTTATTTTCTCGTCCGTAATCCATGAAATTAAATAGACGCATGTCTCCTGCTCCAAATAAATATAACCAATAAGTAGACCTTCGAAGATCCCTAAGAGTACACCGACAAGCACATCCAGTATGTGATGTCGTCTCATCAACAGTCTGGACATGCATACGGAAAATGACCACGCCAGCAAAGGTGGTGTGTATATCAGAGATATGGGCCACAGATGGAAAAAGAAGTAAACAATAAATGCAGAACGAGATGCATGTCCAGATGGAAAGGAATATTTATCAGGTCCTATAGAGAATGCATCGTCATTAGTGGCAGGTCGTCTCCTTCTCGTGATTGCCTTGAGCAGAGCAACGAAAATGATGTCGAGCAGCAAACCTGAAATAATTTTTCTATTTATATATCCTAATCAATTGTAAATGAGAGTCAGTCTCCAATAGAAAAATTTTACTCGATTTATACCTATTAGAAGATTGATTTGCATTTGGTACAAGGTTTTGCTGTTGAGAACCCAAATGAATACGAGAGAGAGCGTAAGCCAAGGTATACCGTGACATGATATCTACAGCAAGAGGCAACAAATGAATGCAATTAGAAAAACTTGTAACAGTAGTTAACCAAGAAATAAGTGATTATTCATACCTCCAATAATTTATAATGCACTTTTAACTGTCTCAAGGGTAGGATCTTTTCCACCAATTTGACAAGCTCGTCTGTCAAGTAGGCATCCACTGCCAATGCCTTCCTCAACGGCATTGGGACTTGTCTCTTGTCAGACTTGAAAGTGTAAAAAAATAAATATCATTTATATTTCCCTTCTGTAATTAAGTAAATTCATTTATAGAGAAAAAGGGAAACACTATGATTGGGTATGGTATTATACTGTCCACTTGACTTGTATTTAAAAATAAATTAACAGGGAAGCGTTTAGTTATATAAAGTATAAACGATGTGTCACATTCCACAGAGAATATCAAATAAAAATAGCCAAATAAATATAAATGAATTATGAAGAATTGACAGCTACCGTTTCCATATTGTCTTCCACTGACGACAACCGCTAGCGTAACAAAACGTATTAATATTCTTTATCGCTGATAAATTACATATTTTATCTACAGTATAATAATAATTAAGATAACCACAAAGGAAGACTTAAATATCAACGAACAGCTGATGCAGCACATTCACATGTACGAACAAGTAACGTCGACTGCTCGACAGATGGCGTGCATTGATAAATACGCGCCATTTTTTTCTCGTTGTAATTTTTGCTAATTTCCACTTTACCAACAAGTAGAAACAGATAAAACAGATTGATAATTAAATCGACACTAGACAAATGAGAATGTCAACATTATTATAATATAAATATGTATTAATATAAATAATATCTTTTTAGATATCACACATTAATAACGTTGTGAAACTAAAATTATTTATACTTTTATTTCCTATATTTTGTCAATTTGCCTGGGAAAAAAAGTTCCACCTATAATTATATATAATTATATATAATTATATGTGGAACTTTTTCCCGGGTGCCTAAAAGAAAAAACATTTTGGATTTAGTCTTTTATCATCTTTTACAATTTTTTATCTCCATTATTAAATTAATAGCGTTTGATCCAAAAAATAACAATAAATGAAATTTCAAAAATAATTAAAATTCAAGTTTAATTCGCGAAAATCTAAATTCTTGAAAATTGGCAAAAAATCGAAAGAATATATAATGCTATGATGATACGAGGTGATAGGTGTATACAAGACGAAAATTCCAGGCAATGCAATTTCAAATTAATTGAATTTAATTAAATACTTTTTTGTTACTTACACTACAATGTGAATAAATAATCTGGCTACTGTGCCAACGCAACATGCATACAGGTGCACGTCTCGAATACATGCACAATTGGTGCAACTCGTATTAAGGCATTTGTGATGCCGATTGTACAATACATATCACATAGAAGAAAGACGATGATCACAGCCTCGTTGTGGCTGAGTAATTAAGCTTGTCGAAGAGACACAATTATTATATTTTCCGTCGATGCAGAGACACAATTATTATTTTCTGATTACGAAAATACATCGGAATTATTCCTTCGAACTTATTTACAATCTTACAAAATTACAATATTCGTCTGTTTTGACGAGTTCATTATGACTTTCGTAGAGGCAAAGCAATCTTTATAATTCTTTCAGAGTATTATATAGATTACAGATATTAATACACGTATTGATAAGAAATGATGAACGCGATTCAAGAAAACAATGAAAGTCACACGGAATATTCGGTCGTTGTACTATCAGTTTGAGAGGGTGCACATATGCTTATTCTATTTAATTCGTCGGGCGCTTGCAAAAAAGTTTACATTAGAATAGTATTTAAAAAAAAAATGTTTTCTCAACTCTATCTCAAAGCTTTATCAAAAGCTTTGCTACATCGTTGATTTAATTAATTTAGGATGATTAAATTTATAAAAATATCATCTTAAGATGATTAAATTTATAGGAATACCATCTTGCTTTTTTGATATACATATACATTTCAAAACGTCAACATTAGAAATATATCATACTTGCATATTATTGCGCGATAAAAAGATTGTATAATTTATTAACAAATCACTGCCAGTTAAGTTAGATTGATTGATTACTTTCGTTTGATTAATGCCAAAGGTGTGCGATCAATATGGAAAATAGAGATAACTTTATTATTAAACATATGTTAGTCCGGGCATGTGCTATATATGGCAATATTCAGCTTTCCACCATAGTTCGCGCGATAATTTTTTATTCTGAAATTTGGTTCTGTATATTTATCATATCATCCAAAATATTTCAAAATTGCTCGGCTAGAAAGCAGAACTTAGTGGACAGCGTGATATAAAAGCGTCGCTGAGATGGAGCACTACTGAAGCCGCCGTAAAGGATGGGCTGGAAGATATGATTGCGTATCTGGTTCATTAGAGAAAGACTTTTCGACGTAGCACGAGCGTAAAAAAGGTCATTGGACGTGATCGTTGTGCGCAGCGTTTACCTGTTAACAATGTGACATATCTATATATTTTTTTAAGATACGTACTAACTTTATCTATAATTATCGCGTGAGAACACATACCGTACAGTCGAAGACGCGTATACCCTGTTAGTCACCGACATAAATACAAGGCATTTGGATTGATGGATACTGAAAAGATATAGAGTTTATCGATCTGAGAAGATGTGACGTTATACTATTTATCATTTAACAAGGATAATTCAAGTCTCCATCATGCTTCTAGATAGCGATTAGTCATTTATAATCTCATGATCGTTGGACTTGACCACTCGACATTACTTGCGGTAATCTTTCATAAAATTTAAGCAATCGAATCAGGATTATAATCAGCAAACTATATTCTTTGAAATTTTCATCGATTTTTCTAAATAGTAAAAATTCTTTAATTTACATTATACTCGCTGATTAGATTAAATAGAAGATGAAACTTGATTTTTGCTAATTGGCAAGAAATAATTTGGACCGCAAAGGATTAATGATCTTCACCTGTCGTCGTGCCGCTTTAATGGCGTCGAATTAGACGGATGCGATGATGAAGGGTGTTGGTGGTAATCTTGATTTCTTCGTCCGATTCGGCCGATTGACGCCGCGTGAGCCCTTTACTCGGTGTACCGCAAAGAGACGAAGCGGCTTTCTTCGCTTGTGATATCGGAAACGAGGAGCAACGGATAAGCGGAGGCGGCCGCGCTCCTGAGGGTGGATAATTAAAATTTTTTATCGTTTCACCGCCGCTAATCGAGTTAAGACGGTCTCATACTGATCGCGATACTCCGCCTGTACCTCCCAGTATCTCATCCAAGATGTCATCATAAAATTATTTTCTGCTTAGCCAAAATATGAATTTTATTATTCATTACGACAGTTTTTAATGATTTTTTTTTTGTTAAAGATATAGACAAATGTCTGGAGTAACAATACAGAGTATTGCTGCAAAAACAAACATAAATTTAAGTCTCTCAATTTCTTCAAGAAATCCCACAAAAGATGATTGTTCATATAGAAATTTATCAACTTTTTGTATATCTCGCATATTTTTTTTAACGCTTCCTTGATCATGATAAGTATGTATTTAGAGATAACGATTCCCTATTACTTCGCACACATACCTAACAGACGCAATGCGGAACGGTGCATTCCTGGTATCTCAAAGGACTTTTGGCTTCTAATTAATTCTCTTGAAATGTCTTGGGGCTTGGGACGTCTTGTGGCGAGAATGTCCATGTCCACGTTGGAGGAGCATCTCCGTGAGATAATCGTGCCTGCCCTAGATGAATCCTTATGCATTTTTGAAAAGAGAAGGTGCAATAGTTTTTCACGAGAATGCGTGTCTATCCGAGCATCGAGAGACGGTTTTTACTAGCTCCGCGAGGAAAACAGCGAAGCGCTTATCCCGTCGGTCTCTGCCGAATATCGCAATTAATTCCTCAATGGTGCAAAAACAACAATCTAAGAATCTAGCTCAATCTGGGTTTTAACTTACGTCTGACAATATTTGAGTGCAAAGCATGCATGAAGTGCTCAAACAATTGAGGATAATAACAATTAATTACTTGCGTTGAAATAAAGTATCACGTTCGAAAATTACGGAATTAAAGTGACGGTTTTTATTTAGAATGAGTGTTCGAATAATTAGGATAATTTGGCCATTCTCTTATTAAATTTTATAAATCATATTGCACTATTTTCGAGAAGCGAGGGGAAGATTCTGAAAAATGTAGGTACTCTCCAAGTGAAATTTTTCAGTGACGTGCATTTCGACATATCCTACGGCGTCCTACGCTTTAAGGATACCAAGTTCCAACGCAAGTGCTTAAGGACTTCTGTAATATGTGACGCAATACTTTTTCTCTGGCGAAGCGTATTCGCAGTACTTCAACGAGGGCAGCTATTACTGATACGAGCAACATCGTCACGAGTATGTGGCCTGCCACCGTGACGGACTTCATTTGACGCGTCTTCAAGATCTCTTCAGCGCTTTCTTTCATTTCTCTGCCGATTCTCCTCTTGGACCTGTACGTTTCCACCTCCTCATCGTCCTTATCCTCTTCCTCTTCAGAGTCGCTGTCATCATCGTCGTCATCCTCGTCATCGTCGCACTCGTCGTCCCGCACGTATGTGCAATTTCTGTCGTAATCGTTCATAAAGACCGACATCAAGCGATCCTCGTACTGCAGATTCGGACAGCGCCTTAATTTCCGATGATCCATCGGTATCGCGGGCTCTCTTCCCCTCTGGCCCCGCGGGTCACTGACACCGCCCTCAACCCCGCGATTCTGGTCGGAGTAATTCGTGTCGAACAACAATCGCAAAGGCAAGGACAGTAGCACGCCGAATATCGTCAATATCAGCAAAATGCTAACGTTGATGCCCAACGACAGTCGTTTCTCCTCCGTCATCCTGACGGGAGTGTATATGACACTACGTTGTAAATATCCTCAGTCCGGGACCGCGGTGCGACTGTCCTCGTGAATTTCCATGGCAACGCGAGAGGTATTAGACGGTATTCGAAGTTACACGGTTTCCTAATTGAGAGCCAATCGATTCGATGTAAATTGATGTTTAGAAGTCTCGACCAGATTCCGATTGTTACAGAAACAAAACTCTGAACAACTCGCGGATGTCGGCGAGCGACGATCCGCCCGACTCTCGTACCTCTTCTTCGGGTCTCGTCTCTCGACGCAACTGTTGCGCGTACCGTCGTGCAAGGCAGTTCGTAGCGTGAACCTGGATCGTCGGCTGTGATATTGATTTCCCTAGGTGGACCGAGCACGTACGCGCAAGTCTAGCCTCGTCGCTCGTCGGCGGGCACACGCCGGTAATTAGATTATGTTTATGGCGAACGAGACGTGACGATTTGTCACGGGGTTTTGAGCACATTGAAGGACGGCTAAGAATACTCGTACAATAGGTCAGATATTTATTATGGGGAGAAAGGGAGGAGGCAAGATTTTTCTTCTTAGAAAATAAGTTTGCAAGGGAAAGCTCTGATCCACGTGCCGCACGCGGAAATCGATAATGTTTAAACAATATATGTGTTAAACAGTTGTCGAATAATTTATTCATTGCTAGATCTCTTGTCTTGAAGGAAGATTATGTGAAAAAGAATTGACGGCACAACTCGAATGTTCGCGAGATCGAATTTGTATGACTTCGCATGCGGATCGAGTTAAGTCGTCGGAATAGATATGACTATGTACGGTTTCCCATTGAATGGGGACGAAACGGCACGAGATGTGGAGACCGCGCGGGATTCTCTAGCCGCATACATAAATAATATTAGACAATATCAAATTAAAATTCGCATCTTTCTGCGAGCAACAATGGAGCGTGGTGGAGACCAACAAAGGAAACGCCTGCCGCGCCGATCCGCGACCGGGCAAGTGGTAGACGTGGTGGTAGTAGCATCGTGGCGGCGGCATTTATAAAAGTAATAAAACAGCCGAACAACAACTCACGGGAGTGAGCGGCAGCGCGGCGGAGACAGAGAGGAACGCGGTCGCGGGGTAGAAAGGGCGAGAGAGCGAGCGCGGGATAAGCCGGGAGGTGAAAAGAGGAAGGTAGCGGGAGAGGAGCGGGCAAAAGAGAGCAAAAGAGAGAGATGAAACACAGGAGAACAGCGACCCAACCCGACCGACCGGTAGCCCAGCCAGCACACGTATATCTTGCTCTGCTACTCCGATTCTTCGAGGTTCTCATTGATGAGCACTCCCGTGCCTTCGCGGAAGCCCCGATGATCGCGTGCGAGAGACTCTTTAAAAATAGCTACGATTACCCATCGGATGTACGGACGCAAGAAACGATTCATTAAGCAAAGTGGAGTGACGTAAGTCGCGAATAAAAATTTGCAAAAGATTCCCCATCCCCCTCCCCTCATATCGATGTTTAACAAAAATTATTTTGGCAGCAATATAATGTCTTGGATTTTGTGTAGAATGATAAAGTATATACGCGATAAAGTAGATTGATTTCATATATTGTCTGTGAATTATATGAATTAATTCATTTTACATTTATTATGGATATTACGTAGTATAGTTGCACGTGTCTCCTTGTATTTGGCTTGCTGGAAAAGTTTCTTCATTTTTAGCCGATTTGCAGGCTGGGGAACGGAGTAAATTTATTATAAAGGCACCTACGTACCGCAAAGAGAGCGGCGCGTTATAATCTGTGAAAGCCATAATTATCCCGCGTGACACAATTATTTCGAGGAGCATGCGGAGAGCGTGCACCGGGGAATCGATTATCGCACGCACCACGGGTGCGAAGGCGCGCGCTTCGAGGTCATCGATTGAGCGATTTTCACAGGTCGTCGATCGACGACCGCGACGACGGTGCAGCGCATAGGTAAGGTAGGTTGAGAGCCAGGGTATGTAGAGCAGATGCTGCGCTCCGGCCGTGGCGGGGTGCGTGATTTTTCACCGCCGACAGCTCCTCCTTCGAGAACCGCGCGCATTCCACCTCTCCCCTTCTTCTTCTTCGGGGCCTTACCGTCGTCTTTCCTCCCCCGGAGGCTCCTTCATCCTTCACTCTTCGTTCCTCGCGTCCGGCTGGCGCGCGCCTCGTCTCGCTCGCTCCCGCTCGCCAACGTGTAGCCGGCCGCGGACACGCCACTGGACACCAGTTGCACGATCTTAGATTTGCCGATCTCCCGCGTCCCGAGAGTGCACCGACACACCGATACAGGGAGATGCATGCATCTCGGGCGGGGTGCGGCGGGCGCCGGGATGCACAGGGCGCGCCCGCGAGCCACTCCCGCAGTCGCGTGTGGCTCGCGATGAGCTCGCGCGTACGCACGCGAGTCACGCAAAACGAACGGCGTGCCTCCTATTGACACATCAGAAAATTTAGGGATCCATCAAATAGCGAAATTCGTCGAAAGGACGACGTTGCTCGCTTGAAAATATATATATATTTGTTAATACGTACGTACATATTTATTGACAGGACATTGAGAATTTCAGGAAATAAGAAACTGCCATTTCACGCGAGACGCATGACGAAGAGATATCCAGGATATTAAAATTCGCGGAATAGGAAATTTATCGCGACATTTGATAATTAAAAGAAAGGAAATTAAACTGCCAGAAAATTTGGATAACTTTGAAATATATTGGAATTCATTAGTAAACATTTCTGTTTACTAATTTTAATAAAGTTGACACTTTGTTTTGACACGTTTATTTCTGATATTTTTCATACAGATCATCGTGTCAACTAGATTCAGTTTCTTCAAGATGAATAGTAATAATTGCCGGGAGATTTAGTCACAATTAATAAAAACTTGATTTTTCAAACATTTTTTTGAGTGGGATTTGAATGGAACGCTTGTAATTGATACCATTCCGTCTCGAGTGTCTTCGTAACTCATCGAAGGAAACATACGAGACATGGCGAACGGATGCGTCGCGTTGGGCACCAGCTTAAATACGGCTTCGCGTGTCGCGTCACGGCCGGAATGTAACGAGCACTTTTTCCGCCGTACTTTTTGCACGTCGATGTTGATCAAGAAGGAGGGGGATACGCGGCCTGTCGCAATTTCGTGCCTAACTACCGGTATATTCCACCGGTATTAAATCACTCGCGCGCACGTCGTAAAATATGTGCATCCAATTTGACGGTACAACACGCATCCCCCGCTAGTCCGCGAATCCGAATACTTTAGGCGCGCATTTTGATTAGGTTGATAGCGTAATTACCGGCTTTCCGAAGATCGATTTGCGCTCTAAACGGGATAACGTGTCCGTGGAGGGGTTTTAAAGTTACGTAGTCTATTCTATGTCGCGCGCGTGTTATGTGAATTTATGCGAACTTGAATCAGGTTGAGAGAAAGAGAGAGAGAGAGAGAGACGCGTAAATCACGAAAATTTATTACCATAAAATATATTGCTATTTAAATGACACGATTAAGAATAATTATAAAGTACAGTATGTAATATCTCTTAACTGACGCAGTAGAAGCTTGAATGAAATTAGTCAGAGCACGCCCTCCCTTTTCAATAGCGTGATAAATGGACGAGACCCTCGTTAGAATTCCAACTTGCCGCGAATAACTCGCGTATACGAATTACAAGAAACAGGCGCTATACTTCGCGTCGCGTCTTATCGGAATTACTACTTCATTGCGGTGCATCCACCGTAAGTAAAATGAATACCATGCCGCATCGCGAAACGTGCGTTTCCGTTGAGCGCGCGCGTCATTCATCCATCGCCGACATCCCCGCGGCCGGATCATCGCGAGGAGATATCTCGCTCTGTGAATTATAATATTATCATGCAGATTTCAGGTGGTGCGCCCTGGTAAATAGGCGTGGACGATGCGCGCATATACCGCTCGTCCTTCCCCCTTTTCATCTATCGTCTCCGATCGGCATCGCGATTACCGTCATCGGAAATCACACCCCTGGCACCTGCGCCCGGCGCGGAGGGAAAGAGAGGGCGAGGCGTGAATGCAACTAATTGGCGTTGCCGTCGTGCCGCGGTGGCTCGAGGGATAAGGGTAAGAGCACGGCTTCGAAATGGCCGCGAAATTTCCATCTATAGCGCTCGTAAAATGCAGGGACGGGGGGACGAAGACGGCAGGCGAGACGAAGGCAGAGGCTGCAAGGGGACGAGGAACGCGGAGAAGGGAAGTCCAGGGCCGCGGGAGGCGTCCTGTCGCGGATGCAGGGGAAGGATGCATCGCAATTACGCAAATTGCGGCTCTGTTCTCGCCCGCTTCGAGCTCACCGCCCGCGGAAGAGCGTCGTGACGGGCGGCGACGGGGCCCCGGTCGTCCTACCCCGGTGGCGGAGGACGGCGGCACGGCGTCCCGGTGGAGAGATACCCGGGACGTTTACGTGCGTGCAGGCCGCACGGTATGTTCCGCGGACGCGCTCGATTGCCTTCGTTTCACTCCGCGGCGGTTTGAATGGATAGCATCGGACGCGCCGTGTCGTCGGATGCTGCGAGCGAACGGCGGCCGAGCGGCGGACCCTTGTCGCCGATGCTCATGACGGAACGAGGACGTTCGCCGGAGTAATTGGTAGAGCGTATACCTCATTTTTTAGCGGTACTCGCGTGTCTTCATCGGCCGCGATAAAATATATCAAGTACGCGGAATATATCACAAGAGCTGCAAGCAAACAGTCGCGATAAAGAAAAGGAATAAATTGTGCAATCAGGTACAAAGAATTTTTATAGATTCTAGATCTAGCGCGTAAACGATTAATTGGGATAACGTGCGACATATCGAGTCCAAAAGGAATCTGAAGCCTTCTCTCGATAGTATTCTTTGTAAAATGCAGATTTCTAAATTACAAAGGCATAATATAAATTATATATATATTTTATATATAATTTATACGTGTGCACCTATATTTCTATGAATATTTGTTCGGCGGTTAATGCGTATTGACAATAAAAAAGTAACTTCAACACTGCTCTCTTTTTTGCACGTTGGAATTAATACCTTTTAAATTTAACCTGATATAAAATATGTACAAGAGCGGTTATTCGTTATGAGATTGCATCAGGTCTCGCGAGTAATTGATGCACGCTCGCCGAGATCGCGAGTGGCAAGCGGTTTGAATGGTGGGTACGAAAAACGAGTTTGTCGTCTTGCGTCTCGGACGAGCTACCGTTCCGAGAGGTATCGGACAAGTCGCACGGAGGTAGGCGCGTCTGGCGTGGCACCTCGCTGGCGGAACAAGAGGAATCGGCTCGGCCCGATGAGAAATGCCGGTTATATCGGGAAACTGGTACTCGGGACGCGCGTTCGTTTGAGGACAGCGCGTGGCTTATTAGCGCTGATCAGCCTCGCGATAAATTTATGTGTCGTCCCGAGATGTATATATGTATATACGTATACGCGCTGCACGCAGGAGCGCAAACGCCGAAAAAAACGCGCTGTTATTCAGGATACTCGGCGTTCCGTCCTACCGCGATTCCACCTATGTCCACGAGCGTTTTTGCCGCGCGCGCGACTGCACGCCGACAGTATCCCTAATAGAAAGCGACAGAGGATCCATTAGCTTTCATTGATACCATTGCGGGTAATCGTAACGAAGATGTAAGTCTCCCTCCCGAGGCGGCGCGTGTACGGATTGTAAGGAGACCACGAGTTTAAGATATAGAAACATAGACAAATAATTTCACAGTCATCAATACTTTAACGCGCTTAAATGTCATGAAAATATCATGGGAATTAATTACAGTCAGAAATGCTAATGAAATGTAATCAGATAATGCTTTAGCACTTGAAATATCACGAAGATTGATTATTATTAGTCAGAAATAATACGTCGAAGTTACTATAATTTTTGTATAAATGCATTTGTTTTGTCATTTAAATATGTGGCTATTTTTAATTATAATTAGAAACTGTAATATGTCAGCGAGACTGTAATATTTGTATAATATTGTTTACGTTTGCTTTAATATTTAAAATACATGGAAGTTAATTATAATCAGAAATTCAGAAAGTACAAAGAAGGCGATGAACGAAACAATCATATTAATTAAATACACAAGAAAAGATACAACAGTTATCAAAAATTTAAAAAACAATTCCTTATAAAACATTTGCCAAGTATTATCCGTATACAGGCAAAATTTTCAGGAAACGCGATTAAAAATATGTATCGTAAAAATAATCTTTACTAGCGAGAATATTATTTCTTATTCTTTTGGCATGTCAGAATTGCTCGTACATTTCCACACGAGACATGCCACATATCTCCATTGCACCTTCCAGAACGTGTTACATTACTTCGAGTATCGTGAATTAATTTTCGATTCACCTCGGATATCTCTCTAATAGCGAATTGATCCCCACATTGCGCTTGATGCGAAATAAATGCCCTACTTGATTCGCGCATCAACGCGACGTTCCGTCTGTATATGTGATTCCGCTCTACTCGTTTCTCCCTTCGGTGGACTTGGCGATGGATCTGTCACAACGGCTGGACATGACGAGCTGTAGTGTTTTACGATTTTCTTGAGACAGGTCTATAGCTTTTGCGATTTAAGCGAATCACTCTCCGACTCCGCGAGGCTCGATCTATATCTATAAGCGGAGCGCGTTAGCGCGAGCAATTCTCTAGCATCGCGAGCGCGATTTTGCTCGGCTCTCTCGATAAAACCTCGTAAATTCTCAACTTCGTTACCGCGACGAACCTGCACGCTTCCAGGATATAAAGTTCTTACCCGCTCTGAGAGCCCGGCAGGTTTTGCATCGTCGTTCGTTTGGTATTCGCCCCGTTCGTAGGATCGAGATAGCGCATATCCGATGTAGCCGCTCTATCTCAGACTTTTATGCTAATCCCCTAACGCGGTTCTCCCCGTGTTATGTCGGCGTGCACCTGTTGAGCACATGTCGTACGTCGCGCACGCATCGTTTTTTTTTCCTTCGAGTCCATAGCCGGCGTTAAGGCGCGATTATAGAGCGGGAGACAAAAAATTCCGCAATCCGGCCGACGATCTGCGATGAGTACCAGTAGCGAGAGCGCTTTTAAGCGCCACATCGAGTCGCGCGCGACGAGCAGCGGCTCGCCAGAAGTGTATTAACGACCGGAGGGGGGCATAACGCGAGCGTTTATTTCTCTATCGGCGGCGTCGGTCCACGAAAGGGTCCGATAGAAACGGCGGAAACTTACACGGTGGAGGCCGATAATTAGCTCGAGCCGAATCGGCTCTTGAGAGGCGAGAGAGAAAGAGATGGAAAAAAAAGAGAAAGAGAGAATGAGAGCGCGTATCCCAGTGGCCGGCGGTAATCGCCGTAATTTATGCCCCGACGGGCACCGGAGGGAGGACACGAGGGAGGGCTCGTTGAGATAGGCCAGGAGCGTAAAAAAGGCGCACGGCGAAAATGTCGCCCAATTAACGGGTGAATTGGAGCGGCCGAGGTCGAGCTTGGCCGCGCGAAGTCGCGTATGCGCGCGCGTGTATGCGTGTTTTACGCGCGCGCTCCCGTGTACCTATCCGACCGTCCGTCCGTGGAGGAAGCCGGCCTGGACGAAGAGGAGGAAGCTTAACGAGTCTTCTCGCTCGCGCGAGCAAAAGCCGCCGCCGCGTCATTAGCGCGGGAGCGAGCGGAGCGGGCGAGGGCGAATCGGCTTAAATATCGCGGAGCGTTCAGCACCGAACGGACGCGGTGGTGCAACGACGGAGGCCCGGCCTCGCCGAGAGGCGCGCCTTCTTTTGAACCTCGAGCCACTTTTACGATTTTATTATTGGCTCTTGCGCTCGCGATATTTATGCGACGCCGCGCGATATTTTCCACGGCGCGGAACGCGTCGACTTTAATGACGGCCACCTTATACCGGGGAGAGGACGGTCCTTTACAGTCGTGAGTCTGACGGGCGATGCACTAACAACGCGCTTCGAAGACGGGCGCGACTTAATTAGGGAAGGCCGGCTAGACCCGCGATCGTTCCCGTACGTCGCGCGGAGACCGCGAGACATTCGCGTTGCGAGATTTTACGTTTCGCTGATATGAACGTGGCTGTGAAAAATAGAGCTCGTTAGCTCGGGAGCGAGAGAGCGTTCGCGACTTGTAATGAGAGAATATGTGCGTTCCGCTTCAAGGAATTACTGACCGGAACTGTTTGCCGTCATATTTCATTAGGTAATACAATTAAAATAATAATTGACCGAGATGAGTTGTATAACTGCGCCGAGAGCGAACATATTTTTTTCTGATACTCTCTGCTGGTGTATCAAAAATCGAATGGTTCTTAATTATGCACACGGGCGATTGATAAAGCGATAGCGCGCGCCGATGGATTTTCGAAGTGTCCATCGATCAAGCGAGGCTCCACGTGAAGGGTACCAGCGCTCATAATCTCCCACGCTTATCGGATGTTAATGAGCCTAATGAATGTAACCGGAGCGGGCTCGGCAACATTGACATTGAGATAAGTCGATCTACGTATCTCGTCACATCCTACGCTGCGTCGAATTAATATTTATTTATTTATGCATCCTCGAGCCGAGATATCTACGAAACCCGGTTTAACGATGCAAAATCTTTTATCGCGCTCTCGTTTAGAGAGAGATCCGCGAGAAGGCTATTTGGAAGTAGACACGCGTCATCTCGCAATCTGCAGCTATAACTTCTTTAAAAATTCATAATGCATAAATTCAACGAGAGAAGAAACCGCGCGTATTACATCCATTATTTAAAAATCAATATTTATTATATATACATTCAGATATTTGTTGAGTTCAGCGCGAGACATTTTTTTTCTATTTACCTAATACATAAAGCACAGTTTTGTAGTCCCGAGTGACGAGATAAAGCAAGATTTTCAGTGATCAAGTCAATTTTCCTGAATTGACTCCCAAATCGTCTTCAGCGATCGGAGTAGATTTATATACGCGCGTATCCTTCAGAAAGCGAAAACCTGGAAGTCGTTTCGGCCACCATTCCACATGGTTGCCCGCATAGCTATGCCACCATCATCACCACCGCTATCACCATAACGCTGTTGCTACCACTGCGCGATTAACCACCGCCTCTTTCCACGTTTTCTCCTCCTGTGGCTCGATACGCCTTAACTATACCGCGATACACTTGCGGCGGGCCCGTTTTTTTTTTCGCCGTGCGCCGCGTTCCTGACACGACAATCGGTGTTAACCAGTAATCTAGATCTCGGCTAACGGCCCGTAATTTAGATGCGCTCGCGCACGCGATCTCGCGAGAGATCGAATCGTGGATATTTGACGATTTCCTCGGTGTCTCGCCGGCGATTCGGCGATTTCGTCGAGAAGTCGCTCTCAAGATGATGCGATCTCTTCCCCTAAGGGAGGATCATATTTTGTTGGGATCAGCAGTTACCGTGACTGCGACCAACTGACACCTTAGACATAAACATCTTATCGCTATTTACGATGTCCCGCGTGTTGATAACGTTTCCCTACCGCGTACAAAATTTTTCTACACGGCGCTAGAGCAACTCGAGTTTGATAAAATCTATCTTCAAATAATCGTAAAAATAACTGAAAAATTGATTATGTATATCATGCGATGGGGGAACGTACGCGGATGTAATCCAATTTTTATGGGAAACGATTTCTATTTTTTTGGTAAAATATGTGGTAATGCCTCGTAAAATATGTAAATATAACGTGGTTGTTTAAATATCGAGAGTCATATATTGCAGTCATATAAATATCGACGATACATTTCTTGATTATCGAAAATCGTCGTTTCCTTTGGAATATCGTATGTACGTAATAAACGATAAATTTGTAACCATTGCAAATAATAAATGATTATTACATACATATATTATTATTATTATTACATCCATGTAATAGTAATCGACGAGGAAGAGTCATGAATTATGAGAGTCACGATTCTTTTACCTTTCGCCGCAGTAAGATGCTTTAATGCCGACTATCATTCGAAGGTAACGATCGTTGACGTGTCGTAATTAATAATATCCTCGTTAGCGTAGTTGTAATGCATAGTAATTACATATGCCTAGAATGATTAACGAAAATACTTCCATGTTTTACGACATATACGAAAATTATGAATGATATTTCGATTTTATTAAAGTCACGAAAAGAAAACGTTTGTACTTTATATTTTTTAATTATTACATTGTAAAACATTGCAATAATATTACGTAGGTATTAATTAGAAGCTATTAATTGAGAGAGCAGATCAAACTCGATATAGTAGTACACGACAGTTTTATTACTAAATTGGTAATAATTTTGTAATTAAATTTTCTAATTAGTCACGTTTGTAATTTGCGAAACGCAAAAATGTTTAGATAACATACTGAGAAAAAAAATTAGTTGAAAAACGCAAAATTTGTTTCATCTTACCAAAATATTTAGTCCGATACGTTCAATTAAACGTTACTACGATGACATAAAATAATTTGTTACTATTATAAACAAAATACTATTTTGTTTTAACAAAAATTTATCGCATTTAACTCAACCATTTGATGAAAAACACTATTTATTATCCCCATCAGTATGGTTTAGTCAATTTAATACTTGGAATTTGAACAAATACACTTGGATAACTAAATAGCATGCAAACACAAATAAATACTACTAGTATTTGGAACAAAATAATTTAATTGAGTTGGTTTAATTAATTCTTGATAAAAATTTTGATGGTTGACATGAATAAACTATACTTTTCTTTGTGAAACTGAAGAATTGTTGAATCAACCATTGGATCAAATAACTATACAAATTTAGTTCGTACAATCAATTTTTTTTCTCAGTGTATACGGGCTATTCGTGTTGCTTGCACTTTTTGCAATGACAGTTTTCCCTTTCTCTCTCTTCAACGTTCGAATAAACATTTAGGCTTGTCGCGTTGTTTGAAACCTTCAAAAATTTTGCCGCTTAAAACCAGATAAATTATATATATTCAAGCGATGTAATTATATATTTGGAGAGAGAGAAAGCGAAGACTTTGAATGCAAAAAGTGCATAAGCAACACGAACAAATTTTTTAATTTCATATTCTAATTGTATAAAGTGCCAAAATTTTTGATGATTTAAAGCGACAAACGGTAATACCACAAAAGATAGACAAGTATATCGTCTATATCTTCTATGGTAATACCGACAGCGAATATTCAAAAGTGAGACGGACGGAAACGCGCGCGCGCGCGCACCTTAGTACGGCGTATGGGGCGGATGACTCCGGATTGGGAATCGGTATCGGGATGCCGAATCGATCGGAAATAGCCGCTGAAAGTAATCGGAGTGAAAGTGAAATAGCGCAGAGCGATAGCGCGACGTGGCGGGCATTGATATATTCATGACGGGGGTAAGCGGGTGCGTGGCGACGCTGTGACGGAGGATTTATCCGCACGCCCGACACTTCATAACCTCCATTAAAAAGTACGCGTCGCGTCGCTCGGATCGCGAAACCGAATTCAAACCGGAACTCCGATCATACCGAATTAACGTTGTCGCGAACGTTCGCGTTTGTCGCGCGAGTTGACGATTACCGCGAAAGGATGCAGTGACGCGAAGTGTTGTCTGTTATACAGTTAAACAGAATGTATAGAGAGCTGCAAGAGTGCAGGACTTACGAAGGTCTCGTCGCGTCGCGTCGCGTCGAAATTCGGCCATGATTACACCGGCAATTTTTCGGGAAGAGTCATTTTCGCTCGCGTCCTCGCGGGGACCGGCGACGAGGCCGCCGCGCGCGGGCCGCGCCGGCGGGCCGCTTCGACGTCGCGTCGCGCCCGTGCTCCGAGTGCTCCGCCGCGAGGACAGGAGGACACGCCAATCGCGGTGCGCCTTTGTTTACACACGCCGCGACCCCGCGTCGCGTCGCGTCAGCGCCGCCGCCGTCGACGGGCCGATGATCGGTCGCGGCGCGGCACGGTCACATGCGTCGCGCGCGTAACGTTCTTATCCACGCGCACCTTCGAAATCGCGATCCACCGCCGCCGTCGGCGCGCCGCGGCTCTCGCACACGCCGCCGCCAGTACAATCTCGCGCGTGCAACCGCGACAATCGGCTGCCTCGCGTACGTCGCGCCTGCCGTCTCCGTCGACGACGACGACGACGACGTCGACGACGACGTTGACGACGATAGCGAGCAACAGAGAGCAACGGAATTCCGCGCGCGTCCTCGCTCTACGCGGCGCGAGTGCATCCACTGCATCCTTCGTACCGCGCCGCAGTTCCGGCGTCTGCTATCACGGATCACGTGGTCGGTGGCTTGTGTGCGACGACTTGGGTGCGAACGGATCGGAACATCGGACGGATCGATAGGGGTGACGATCGAAGCGCGAAATGGCACGCAGCGACACGCCGTTCGACGAGCTCTGACGCTGATCTCTGTAGGGGACGACGACGACGACGACGTCTGCATCGACGCCGATTTGGTAAGAGATTGTTAAATTGCAATGTGCAAAAGATTATGAAATAGACAAAATTTAATGTTTTCTTTGCTTCGTTAAGCTCATTACTTATGCCATTACTTATCTCATTGTGATTTTGTTTAAATTGTAAAAAATTGATGCGAGTATTATTTATTGAAGGCTTTGTTTATACGTTGCGTTTTTATTTACAGCCGGAATTTTGTTGCGTGCTGCTACATTGATTATCGCCGCATTCACCGCGAATTACGGAGTGCGAATGCGAATGTGAGTCGAAAAATATTTTGAATTTTTTAGTAATTGCAATATAATATTTTAAATCAGCAATCTACAGAGACTTCCGAGTTCTGTTAATTTAAGAATTCAAGTCTACATAAATATCTACGTGATATATTATTGAAATGTATAATTTACACGCACATATGTCTATAATTCTTTGTAGTCTCGAGTTGATTTTACTACCGTTGGAAATTGTGATTTATACGACGTTTGAGGAATGTACTTTTTTTCTCGGGGAGCGCAATCGTTACTCCAGTTTCGAGATTAGGCGAGCATTGACTCTTCTATGGAAACCACGTGTTAATTCGCGTCCGTCGCGTCACATTTATACTGCCACGTTCTATGAATTCAGAATGTGGCGCGTGTCGAGTTATTTTTAACCGTTTCTCATATCCGTTGATCAGGCACCGTAACGCCGTAATGCATCGGGACGCGTGGATCACCAGAAAGGAACAGGCACGCTAAATATTTTCAGTATTACGCGTATCCCGTGTACGCGCAGTCTCTCCTTGAGTTCCTATGTAGAAGTGCAGAGACGGCGGCCACCGGAAGTACAGACTGCTGATAGCGGAACTCGCGCTGAAATAGAGACTGCGAGCGCAGAGTACAGTCGCGCGAAAAAGTTTAGCTCTCTCACAATCGAACATTGACCAACATCGAAATTCAATCGATTTCTTTCGCTTTCATAATTATTTCCTCGTATGTTTTGCAGACGTTTGAAAAATACAGTTTACACATTTTACTTAAATTAAATTATTTACGAGTCATTCGGGTGTTTCGAGCGATAGATAATAATTACATCATAAACCAATTATATCTGTTACAAGCGATGGAGTATTTATAGAAATATTTAAAGGAATATTTGAAAGAAATGTTGTACTTTCTGTACATTCGGGAGAACACATATTTTTCATTTGCATATACGTAAAAGGAAACTGCGGAAAGCGGGATGTATATTTTTCATTTGCATATACGTAAAAGGAAACTGCGGAAAGCGGGATGTTGCATTGAAATCCACGCTCACGGCTAACATCTCGTTAGACGTGAGATATTATAATTACAGGTTACGCTCTCAAGACGCGAAAACACATACACTTTGTTTCGCCCTTTATCACAAGCGGGCTTATTACCAGCGAGATAGAAACGCGCGCGATGTAACTGGAACGTCAACCGTAACCGCAAATGACGGAGTCTCGTAGTCCGCCATTAGAAATATCACGGTATGATTACGTACGTGCGTATGTACGCGTGTGTGTATATATACGCGTTATACGCGGATGAAAAGAAAATGTCGGCGACCGGCGGACGCAACCTTATCCCGCGGGTTTGAGGTAACTATCGCGTCTGACAGAGACGAATCGTGCCATTAGGCTTTAGCAAAATGACACTTTATATTGTAACGAGCCCCGCGGAATTGTCTCTGCGTCAAAAACGAACGCACGTGGGTCCAATCAAGACCTACAACCTCGGATCGAAACAGTCTAACGAGTATCGTATTATTGGTGCATGCGATATCGTTAAAATACGTAAAAATATTGAAATATACGAAATGCGGGGTTTGCCGATATGTTTGTTATATTTCGTTTCTCAGCTGTATAATGTTGACTGTCTATTCTAAGGCCGGGAAGCTGAAAGTTATCCGTGCTATATTTAACAGACAAAAAAAATAGTTAAAACGCAGAATTTCTCAACAATTTGTTATCGTGTAATAATAGACTGTTAGGAAAATATGGCTCCAAAATATGGTTCGCCGTTGCGAACACCGCGTGAGTGCCTCGCCGAAGACGCTTTTTGCACGTTCGCGCCGTATCTGATTCTTGGACACGCAACATATTCTGCCAGCGTATCTCGCCGATCGAAACGTCTGCTTCCGATCAGACGAAAACAATCGTTGCAAACAAAGCCTGCCGATCGGGTGAGGCGCGTATCGATCGTCGCGAGGTCGGCGTCGGGGTCCCGGCTCAATGTGCACATTCATTTAATCGTCCGGTCGATCGGAGGCGGACGCCTTCGGGTGCCTCGATGCTTAACGAGACGTGCGCGGGTTGCATCGTCGTCGCGCCAACGCCTTCTCCCCCTCCCCTCGTCTTCGTCCTTATCCCCCATCCGCGCGACCGTCGTCTTTGCGAAACAATACGGCGATCGTTAGCTTTCCTGTACGAGCAGGCTTTACGGGCGCGAACGCCCGGCCGTTAGAATCCAACTCGATGGTCTATCGCGGCCTCGGCCGCGCGCGCTGTATCGAGGTAGAGCAGATAAGATAGCGGCAGGCGGTTATCGGACTCGCTTACACTTGGTTCACCTGCGAGTCCGAGGTACCCTTATCTCGGCCTTTTATCTCTGACCTCTGCTCCGCGAGCGCGTCGCTTGATATCGCGGCCACATTTACGGCGCGGCCACGAAACGTCCGCGGCCGTAAATGCACACGGCGACGATGCCTATAATGTCTACATCGCGATGGCACATCCCATACTCGCGCGCGCGTTCCTCTCTCTCTCCCTTTCCCCGCCATCCGTCGATTTCATTTTTCCTCTCGGATTTCTCGATCGTCCCTTGCCTCCCAGTACGGCGCGTGCTTGCCGAAGGTGAACGGACTGACGTGACTTTTGGCATCGAATATACAGTTGATAAGATATTGGACGATATCGCGATATTTTCTCCATCTAGAAAGGAACAGATCTATATTTCCGAGCATCGCTCGGAATACACCGAAATAGCTGTAAGAAACGCTGCGCGCGAGTCGCGGGACGTTCGGCTATTTTTATTTAATTCCACTTCCGCCGCGAAAAACAAATAGAGTTATACGCGTACAGGGTGTTAGGTCGGAGGGAAGTGGCACGAGCTCTCTTTTTCATCTTACAAACTCGTTTACATTTTATAAGTGAATTCAAAATCACCTGAGAAAAGTATACACCTGCGTTTAGTCCCTAAACGAGCTGTTGCACTTCTCTTAACAGCTCGGCGTGATACTTCTGATACTTTTTTTTTAAGGCTTCTCCCGATCGCGAGCCCTACACAGGTAGCATACCTCTCGCCCCAATTTCCAGAATCTCTTTCGTGCCATCGTCCTACGGCCGCTCTTTCGCGCCCGATGTTTCGATCTCGTCCTTCCTCTCTTTCATTCTACCTATCTTCATGCCTCTCTCTTTATTCTTCTTTTTTTTAAAGCCTGTCTTCGTTCCACGAAGATGCGATCTTGTCCACCGACCACGCCTTCGCGGCGTACCGCGTCGTGCGTCGATCTTGTTGCTAGTCCCCTTCGTCCGCCATCTCCTCTCTCTCCCTGCCGTAGGTGAGAAAGAAGGGAAAAACGAAGGTCGAGAGGCACGGTTCCATGGCCTCCTCCTCCTCCTCCTCCTCGGGGAGGCTGCACTCGCGATGTACGGTGGCGGCTTCGAGTTCTTGGCCGGCTTCTTGGTCGTTACTCTCGTAAAATAAATCTCGTTTCGTCGCCGATGATCGTCTATCCCCCTCTTCCCCCTCGTTATCTCCCTCCAGCTGGACGGCACTTCCGTCACCATCTCCGTGACGTTCCTCGTCGTGCATCGGTGCCCCGCAAAAAATCGGCTGCGCTCGGGCGGAACGTCATAACCGTGTGTTACCCCGCGTGCTTTTCTTAGCGGCCACGATGATTTCTCGCGCGTTCCTCCTCTTCGCGACACGTCGCGCATTACATCCACCGCGCACGTTCATTTCTTTCGCTCTATACAGGTAAGTTTATGCGCTTGCGAAACTTGTCTCGTGATTATCGCGCTTTTCGAACTTTCTGAATGACAACCGACAATTTGTTTATCGTTCTGTCAATTATATACGTTATTTTAACTATACTATTCTTGTGTACGTAACGTAACTATTCTTGTCCGTGGCTTTGTCAATTTTACGATAATAACCGATAATGATATGCGATCGCGATCGAAATGTCGTAAAAGCGCAAAACAGTCCTGCTATCTCGCAAAGTTTTATCACGAGGTCGCTTATTTCTGTGCGTCATTACCGCGATAGCCGTGCATTGCAGCAAAGCTTATCGGAGCCCCAGGAAATGCAACTAACACATGACAAAGAAAGATTTGCGATTATGAGCCGTTTTTGAAATAATTTCGCGCGGTTTCGCTCGGCACAGATATATTCTAAGATTATACCTACTCACCACGAAAGAAAAATTGCAGTTTGTCCATAGTTTATTTATGTAGGAAAAATATTTACAAACAATTTTGCAGGCTTACACCATATAAATATCTCTCATGCTTTTAGAGTCGAATACAAGAATCTATGCTAAAAGAATGCGGACGATACTTGAATTTAAAAAACATGTTTCCTTATTTATCTTCAAACACTGACAATCCTTTCTTAAATCGCGGCGAGTCGCGCGGCTCCTTTTTTTCTCTCTCGCGGTTCTTGTCGAACACTTCGTACACACCGTGCTACCCGTGGTTAAGTTCACCCCTTTTCTTTTGTCTCTCTCTTTCTCCGGCCTTTTCTCTCCTTCAGTTGACTGTTCGTACAAAGAGTATATGTACAGCCGTGTGCGGCGTGTGTGTATGTGTGTAGCATGTATGGCGGGCGGCAAACAAGAGGGCAGGTGGAAGGTTGTGCAACCTGTTGCTCCGTTGCTGGGACGAGAGCGAACAGTAGGATGAGTCCGCGCTCGGGTTTGGTTGCGGGTCGGCATGAGACGGCACACCGGAGGAACATTCCGCCCGTGGGTATAGCAATCACAATGGGGCGAGTCTCCCTCCGCGCGTACATACATAATACGCACATGTGTACGTGCGCGCGCTCGTTCTCTCTTCCGCGGTATGCCCCGACGTCCTCCCGTCGCTCTCCGTCTCGCTTCTTCTCTTCCTCCCTCTTTTCCCTCCCCCTCTCGCGTTTCATCTCGTCCTCTCCTCGTCTTCTTCCGCTGCTCCGCACGTTGTTGTACTCTCCTCCCAGAGAGCCATCTTCTCCACCCTCCTTCTTCTTGGACATCGCGCCCTCGGGACACGATCTCGATCTGACGTGATTTGCATAATTCCAGTATCCCCGCCCAGGCGTTCAGCTGCTCAATTATTAGCTGGAATTTAAGACGTGTTTAAGAAAATAACTCGACCCGGCCGCTTTTTGCTTCTGTCGATTTGCGAAGTGCCTCTCGCATCGTCTCATCTCGGTCTCGTCCCGCGTCGCCGTCCCGTTCTGTCTCGCGCGATGTCGTGTTGCGGCGCGGTGGACCGAGGTTTATCGACGCCCGAAAAGTGAATCTTTTTTCATACCTGCGCCCGTGCATCTTTATATACGCGCTGCAGCACGGGGCGTTTATCAAAGGGGCCTATCAAGCGGCCTGAGGAATTCGCTTCCCCCGGGACTTTATGTGGAATTAGATCGGCTCCATTGCCGGGCTATGAAATTTCACCTCGATGCTGAGAAGGGAGGGCATTCGTAACGGCCTTGGAATTTCTTAATAATCCGTAATGATGAGATTGCAGTAAATCTTAATTTTTACTGGCGCGAAACTTGTACAGTTATCGAGGTAGTAGCTTGACTTTTTTTTTTAATCTTAAATCGATTCTGAAACGTATACATGTAACGAACACAGATAATAGTTGTGAAAAGTTTTACGATAACGCAGGAGACTGAATTGCTAATTAGCAATGTCATTCACGTTGTAATAGCGAATCGTTGACTAGTTTAATTATCATTCATTGTCAACAGGCGCAACGTTGCTGGTTACAACGTTATCGGCGAACATGCTTTTATCAGCCGCGGTCGATATGATAACGAAGTCTACTGCACCTATGGACATATGTTGTACCTATGGACATATAGGCTGCTCCGCATTTTCCGCCCCGCGTTCGTTCGCGACTGGCTGTCGCGCGAATAACAATCTACCGGTCTCCAACAGGTCGCTCTTGATTTAAACGTTTACGGTTCATTGCACTCGAACAACTGTATCTATCATTGGAAAAAGATTTGCAGATAAGGCGCGTGCACGTATAGTACGCGCGCGCGCGCATACAGGCGATTGTATTTACGGTCGTGACGTTTTGCCTATGAGATTCAATTTGAAATCGGAATTTTATTAAAGGGACGCAGCTTCCGCTCAGCCGGTTTAACAGTAACCGTTTTGTACAGTCCCTCTGCTATCACCTCTCATTATCTCCCTTCGCGCACCTGAATCTAACTATATCGTCATTTCATCTCTCTTCCTTCTTCCACCAGTATCCTGCTGGTGTGTCGGCGTGGTTACCGATATCATCAACATCTTACGCGCCGTATCCTGTTATATTGCGTCCGTTTCTCTATGCCCTTATCCACCTCTGCCATCGTGCTTTCCACGTTCGTATCTCTCCTCCATACTTTGTAAAATACATACTCGTGCATAAAAATGCCACTGCTGGCGCACTATCTTTTGGCTGGGAGATATATCGGCATCGTTTTTTCGCCTTCCCTCGTTCCTCTCTCTCTCTACCGTTTGTCCGGAATGGTATGCTGCAGTCGAGGACCTTGTGCACTCACCAATTTCGTTGATTAAAGCTCGCGCTCATCGCTGATATCTTCCATTAATCTCGCCATCGGTCCGGACGCGCCGCGAATCGTATATCGCATGCACTCGATGTGTGTCTCTGGCCTCCGGGAGATGAATCGGATGCAACGCGTTAGGGCGCATTCTCACTGACCAGTCAGCCGCGAAGTGTGGCCGTACGTAATGCCCCGATCCATCGACACGTCCTCCATAATCCGCTTTATCGCCACCTGCCTGGATACTTGACAGTTCGTTTATCCCTTGTGTGAGCGGGGTAAACGATTTCACGTTGGCTGCATCGGTGTGATATATATGTATCATATAACGTTTGTGTCATAAAAAATAGTCTACCAATAAATTAATGAGATGAATAAATCTGTGTGAAAAGAATGCGAGACGTGTGTGTTGGCATTACATACATATTCTTGCACATACATGGTCTGTAATATAGAAACATTTCTATTCGAGAGTGCAATAAAATTGAACAACAACGATCAGAAATCCGGTTGGTTTTTTTTTTTGCCAACTCATTTGCATATTCTGCTTCCAAAGATAGATCTAACTGCTATTACCAGCTTATCACCAGCTATAAATATTATACGCGTATCGATATTGATTCTCACTTTTGAACGGTTTTTCCAAGCTACCGCGATTTATTATGCTACATCTTCTACAGAAGTGCGCGAGATCTTTTTTGAAAAATATCGATAAATTAAAAATTGAATTACTGCGAATTCATACAAATTAATCCATTAATTTTTTTGTAATATCTATCTATTCTGATATTTAAATGATATTTTAATAAAAAAAAAAATTCCAAAATAAGATTTCACGGCATTTTTAATACTTAATATTTCTGGACGCAATATAATTCCGATGCAAGTACAACTGTAGCCGATCAAAATCGAAGTTGATTTAGTCGTGAAATCGGTGCAAACGCACCCTTATGCCGACGGCGGTGCAAGAAGCGCTGAGCTGACAGGGCGAGGCGCATCGGCATTGCTCTCTTTAAAATTGTTGGGCGTTCACCCCGACCTCGCCAGCCCGGTGCAACTGGTTCGAATGCATATTGCTTAGTGCAGAGGTGCACTACTGGTAGCAAGTCTCTCGTTCCCCTCCCCCTCCTTCTCGAGCTGCCTCTCTCGCGCGCGCGCGTTCGCCTAATGGAGCTCGCACGGCGACACGCACAACGCATAGACCGGCGTCATGGCAAGCTGCTCGAGCATTTTGACATTTACTGCCCGGCCGCTACCGCTTGGCACTTTCGCAGAAACGATGGAGTACCGGCGAATAAAATATTGCAGACAGCCAGCAGCGGGAGGAACGTCGAATTATTGGGAACCGGAAGTTTACGAGACTCCCGTCCGGGATTTACGGCTTACGAAGTGGAAAGGAATGTGGCAATTCTCTCCGTCGTTGCGTATTGTGTCGTAAGACTCGATAAAGCCTCCGCTATGTTTGACCGGGTGAAAAGTGTACTCTTTTTTTTCTTTCCTCAGCTAAAGCACATGGGGGCCGGAATTCTTTCTTACTCGCGGGTCGTTATATTTAACGCGTTCTTTTCGTGGGCCGAATCGTCGACGCGCGAATTACCAAACGGATAATTTATCCGCGTGTTCACAGATTTATGGACGCGCGCGATCCCGTGTTCTCAATCTCTTCCCTCCCCGTGGCATTGTAATGCGGATTAGCTCGCGTTCTCCCTCCGCAATATCCATAAATGCATGTACTTGTTATTTATGCCGGCTGGTTCATGCGAGCGTAATTATGTTATCTTCATCCGATGAGTAACGGCTGTTGCTTTACCCCGCTTTTATACGCCGCTTATCGTGTATAAAACGCACGAAAATATATTGGCGAAGGGTTAAAATTTCATGATTCACGCCCGTAGACGCGCGGCAGACGTCTAGATACTCGTGCTCTTTGCGCGAATGCGATAAGAGATATATTAGATCCACTGCAAATAAGCTATTATCATTTTGCCATTTTATCTTATCATTTTACGTTGTCATTATTGTCATAAATATCATATAATGTTTTAGGAGAATAATTTGGATTTATTTGCCTTTTAAATTTTCTGAATTTTTACTCTTATATATACGAGTTCTCTGTAAAACTACTATAGCATGTGTTTACTTGTTCAAATTTTCATCAAATCCTTAGAAATATCTTTTGATTTTTGACCATTTATGATATTTTCTATATCAAGTTTCCAATTAACAAAAAAAGCTATATCGCGACTCGACCGATGACCTTCCGGAACCTTTCAAACAAAGGGCTTCGTCTTCGGTCAAAATAAATTTTCCTCTTCACTTACGTGTCGCAGGGCGCACCGTGCAGAGAGCATATGGTACTTTTCTGATTACGCCAGTCGCGCTACAATTTCTTAGTTTAGCCCCTTTCGCTAATGGATACAAAGGGATAACGTGGCGAGCTAATGCCGCCACTGCGGATTATCGCATAACAGAAGCAAGAAAGAAGGACGGGTGACCATTAATGGCGCAATACCGCTGGATAGGGGTACTCGTTTTTGTTTTATCGATACAATTGCATACCCGACAACGCGAAACAACCCTGCGCGCGTAATGGATACCCTCGAACGCAGGCGGCGGCCACCATTGATGTGGGTGATAAAACCGGTATTGATTTTCCAACTACGGCTAACGTACCGATTCGACATGAGATCAGTGAAAAAGTCCATTTAATGATTCCGGTTGCGCAGCAATGGCGCCAACGCGAGAGTACATTGTACGGCGTTTGCAACAGCGTGGAGCGTATATTTTTTTTTTGTATTTACCAGTATGAGTAATCATGATTTTTATTAATCATTATGAAATCATTAGTCATAGTGTACACGGAAAGAACAATTTTGCTGAATCCAGATTTGAAAATAATTTTTGTTCAATAATCAAAATAATTTTGTGCGAAAGTCAAAATGATTGTTAAAATATCAAAACATTTTATAGCAATGTTTATCAGTTTTAACATTCCAACAAATTATTTTGATAACTCAACAAAAAATTATTCTTAGATCTGTTTTTAGCAAAATTTTTAGACCTTTCAACAAAATCGTTCTTTCCGTGTAGTCATTGATTATTATCATTCCTCGCAGCTCTTAATTTAATGGAATTTATAGACTGTTTTTTTTTGTTACAATTGCATTTCGTAAATCGTGCAATTCACGAAATGAATCTTAAATCGTCGATTATAAAAAATAAGAGTTCATAATATGAGTTTAAAAATTCGAATTCCGAAGGCTAAAAAGGTTAAAAAATCAGCTGTTATTGCTGAGTCGATCGTCTTTCCCTACATACTCAGCTGATCGTCATTAATGTGACCGTTCGAACGCACACGTGTGAGCTGCTCGCGCGCAAGATCGGTACACGGAGGCATAAGTGGCCGGCCGTGCACGCCTGGAGCGATGGCGGTAGTTTTTCTGGCCGGGAACGTCCAAAAGAAGTTTGCCGCAATTAACGACTCCGTAAATTTACATACGTCGGCGATTGGCGGGGATAAATGGCCAGAAGTCGCACTGGAACGGTGAACGGGGCGAATAAGAGCGCGGATAAATAATCGCGTGTATCGTTGTCGCTGATGAAAAAGGAGGGAATGTTCGTTTATCGCACCACGATTTCGTGGCTTCATTCAGAAATTGATTCGGATTCATTTTACGTTTAAAAGTTGTACAATGTCGCGATGATTTAACGTCTCCGATATCAATTCGGTAAAAAACAAGCGTGTAGGTACGAGCCGGTTTGTTTTTAAAGTTTTTAATCCGCTTTCACACACGATCAACAATCCTGCCACGCAGATTATTTCATTTATCGCGTGAAATTCGACGAATACGAATTGTCGTTGTCGAAGAAAAACATTTTACGGTCCCGACAGACATTGTACGGTTCCTCCTCCACCGTCGCGTCGTAGCGGTTTCGTCCGTCCGTCAACGTCGGTCGGCGAGCAAAAAGGAAATCGGCAACAAGAAGAGAATCGTGTATACCAATCGGCGAAGCACGTCGATGCCTCCGACCAAGAGTAAGGGACCACCTTGCCGCAGGGGTTGAGAAAGAGACCCGAGAAGTTACCTTACGGAATGGTGTACGTCTACCTACCGCGCTCGAGCTGATTGCGAAAATAAACATTCATTATTGTAATTACTTTCTGCGACGTGGCCGTGCCGAGGGAGCAACCGCGATCACGGAGTCTGCGAGGGAACGAGGGGGAGAGAAGGAAAGAGAGAAAGAGAGAGAAAGAGTGAAACGAGACGTATAAGAGAGAGAAGTGGTGATAGCGAGAGGAGAGGACAGAGCGCGCGTGTTTGCGAGACGAAGACGCAGGCCGTTGTGTATATCTGTAACGAGAGTTTCATTGACGTGGTCGCCGTGCCCGTGGTGGGTTAATTACAAAGTCGAACCGACGATTCCTTCATTAGCGAAAAGGAATCGCTCGAATCCGTTCCCGCGGCCGGGCGAGACGAATCCTCGTTTGCATCCGCGCGTTGCCGCTGCTCACGGGGCCGCCCGGGACGTGTATCGTTCTCGTGAGGGGCAAGAATAAATAGAAAAAAAAATGAAAGGAGGGGCAGAGAGGAAGCTAAACGCCGCGCCGAGCGGGAGAGTTGCGCGTTGATCGATCTGCGATTCATCTTCGGTTGTCCTCGCGCGGGAAGAAAGTCCGTAATTTAGCACGCGTCCATGCATGAATACGCGTGTGCGTACGACGGCGCGATAAAAGTGGCACTCACGAACGATAAATACAGGGATGGGGTGAACGCAAGAGAAAAAAGAGCGAGAGGGGGCGAGTACGTCGACCTTCGAGCGACATTCTTTTCGCCGGGTATAATCAAGATCGACGTTCTGTGCAATTAAAAAGATGGCCATCGAGCAACGTGCGATAAACCATATTTTGAAGTCTTGTCTGAAACCCGCCCTACACAGATCATTCCTGTAATATAGATACAACTTTGTACGGAAATGAGATAAATATCTCGCTCGAAAATATTTTTAGCGTAAATATAATATAAATATAAATGTATTTATAACGATTTAGGGAAGAAGAAACTTGAAAACTGCACCGTGTTTAAATCAGGAGTAATCTTATCCGAGAAGATAAAATTAGCTGAGTCGCAATTTTTTTATTGCGCCAACGTTACTCGTTGGAAAGCGTTGTTTACTGTCGTTTTCGACTCTTTTGAGGGGGAAGTGTGGCATCCGAAAAAATGCAGAGAGGTAATTAAGGAGAGCTAATGTCGTGCGAATCGGGCGGGATAAAACGTCGTGCGTGCAGTGCAGTGCCGTGAATTAATTATCATCCGTGGGCCCTGGTACTTTCATACTTTTAATCGGTTTGCCGGGATCCCGACTCCCTTCGCATCATGCTGCACGCGCGCGCGCGCGCGCGTATCGTTTCCGTCCATAAAATGTTGGTCGCGCGGCAATATTTCACGCCTGCCTACGCGCGTGCCCTTACGTCGAAGGGAGGTACGGAGGGGGTTCGCGCGAGGGCGAAGGTGGCATCAGGGTCGACAGGGAGCCTCGGCGCGGTCTCTTCCTTCCCACCGCTTACCGCAGGTGCGTCCGCACCTCGGGGAGCTGCAGTTCCCGGTTTGCGTTCGCGCGAAATGGCCGTAATATCGTACGGTTATGCCTGCATTTAATACGCCGGCGGACAGGCTACACAGAGTCATGTTTGTGGCCGGTGTCGCATGTACGTCCGGCATGTACGGGGCCGTTGCCCATCCGTGTAAACGACGCGGCGTATCCCCGACACACGATCCGCGCGCCCCACGAATTTTTGCGATAAAGAACGTGCCGTCGCATTAAAATATTTCTGTGCAAATATTGTTTTCGAATCTTTTCCTTTGCCCGACAGTTAGTAAGTAATCAGCCGCGACAATACGATTTATGACGATGTAATTGCGTCTTATATGATGCAGAACGTAAAGGTATAGGCACCTCCTATATGACGGCGTAGCTTTCAAAGATGAAATTTACGATGGAATTAACGATGCAAGTTTATTCTTATCTGATACATTACATCTGTCCCGTCCTTCTTTTACTGTATCGAAGATTGTTAATTAGTAATGGGCTGCTAAAGCGTCTCATCGGATAGAACCATCGTCGGTGGAATTGTCAGATATTATGTCAGTGATAAATGCGATCTCTCTCGTTTTCGAGCGAGGTTTTAACTCTTGACGCGATCCGACGATCGCATCTCTATGGCGTTCTCAGCGCGTGGCAATTACTCGCAACATTCTCGTAACTAATCGTATTGGCACGCATATATCATGAATTCAAACGCGGCGACTACTGCCGGTAGACCGGTGCAACTGCATTCTCCGGAGTCTGAACGAAGAAAAGAACGCGCGTGCCAGATGGGATCTTCCGTAAAAGATAATTTTGCTCGCATCTCCTGACACTTTCGGTCCGATACTGCATTTCGATTGGATGGACTTCAGCTCGAAATACTCGCGGGCAGAACAGTCCGACGCTTGTGGGCGGGCGGGCGGCAGTGTTCGTTTAAAAGGAGATCTGTATCAGTCCGGATTCAGAGTGCGTCGATGCGAAAAGTATGCACCAAGTAGTCCAGTGTTGTAGGTACCGGTTGCACGCCATGCAACACTGTCGTTGAACTTGCATTCTGTAGGCAGTTGTCAGCGCAATAAAATGCTATTTATCATTTTTTCAAAGGTATATCCGCATACCTCCTTTTCAGATCAGCGCGTGTACCGATTACAAAGGAGATAATAGTATTTTTTTGTATAAAAAAAAAACGTTTCTTATAAATAGCAGATAAATGTTACGTACAATATTTTCATTTGACAAGGCATCATTTCCTCGTGCAACGGTTTAAAAAGGTGTCCAATTATTTAACGTGCTCCTTCGTCCGGGATTCTGTTGTCGATTATGCAACGCGCTGTCGGTTGTGCACGCGATCCCTCGATTGCGCGCTGCCGCCAGACGCGAAATATCGTCGAGCGCGTTATAGAGCGGCGATTTATCGCGCGCTCAGTAAATCAACGCGTGTCGAAGATAAACGAATGTTTGCATTGTCTCCCCGCGTGCGCGTAAATGTTTCTCGCGCCTCGGTAGGAATCACAAGTTGGGCTCGCGTGCACGCCCACGCACACGCGTTTGCCGCGTGCGCGCCAATATATACATAGAGGAAGATACAGTAAAAAGGAGAGAGAGAGAGAGAGAGAATCTGCGGGATTCACGCGATACCAATTTCATGTACGCCGGCAATCGTACAGATCGTGGCAATTAATCTCGCCGTGAACGGTCCGCGCTTGAGTTTCACGAGAAGAAATTTACATCGGCGCTCGCATTAACCGCTCGCTCCTCGCGATTTGTGCGCCCGTCCTCCAGAGATCATAAGAGATCGATAAGGGAATTGCTATTGTAATTAGTGCTGCCAGTGCTGCGGCAATCCAATGGCGATTTATGCGTGTTTTCGGGCGAACGGCAATTAGCTGCGGCAGCGATACAATGCATTCGGAACGGCCACCGAATGGCCGTCGTCGTGTGCGAATCGCTCCGGCTGTGATTTGCATGCGACGTTAATCTCGCGGGACTGGCGCACCCGTATGATCGCGCCAGTCCAGTCGTAACGTACCGGTAACGTTTAGCTTCTGATAGTTGTCTAATTAATTGGAACGTTCGGTGGTAAATACGCGCGGTCTTAAGCGTTACGCTCACCGACGAACATTCGCATATTAATGGCAAACGCGGTGGCATAAATCAAGCGCACCGATTTGTCTCGCGCGGGGTTTGTCAAACGTTTTTAATTATTGTCCGTGCTGAATGACGGCCGCTATAATTCTTCTACTATTTGTTCATTAATCACCGCACGCCAGCTCGACGATAAATAAGTAGGCTAGGTAGATTTGTGAAACTTCGTACGCATGTACCTTGTCGAGGTTTATTAGTTAATGAGTTTAATTAACACGTAGCTATATGAATTATCTGCGATACGTTATTGAACTTTGTCGTGTTTAGAATGTGTCTACAAAATATTCGTTGGATATTAAATATTTTTCCAATATAATGTATACCGAAAGTATTTGTCTAATTATTATAATTAAGTACACACAGAGTACTTATATTCATTTATTATGTGCATTTTGTCATGCATGTCCAATTAAAGATTTCGATTAACTAGCAATGATAATATCAAACGCGTAACAGTGTCCACTCGATTATGAAGCATCATGATATATATGAGCAGATAATTGAATAACCTATCGTGTATTAATTAATATCTGCAACTTTTTTAACTTTTTAACTATTTCTGTATCGTACTGCGCGAGGGATATCAGATACATCAATGAGCCAATAAAATTTCACATCGGCGACGCGACGTAGTCGCTTGTAACGTTGACTCTCTGACTCGCACAATTAATTACAACAAGGCGTGCTAAGTATCTGCGAAGTGATAGTACCTTCATGGCTCTAATAATCGATCGTTTCTACACATTAACCACACGTAATATTTCATTACAACACTGTTTGTCATGTACATAGATATGATTCTTTAACTGATCTTATTGAATTGATTTGGAAATTTTTTAGTATTTGAAAAAGTAAATATACAAACTTATACGAATATTATTTCAAACTATAATATGTATAGTTATTATCTTATAGAGTATAAAATATATATATTTAAAAATTTTATGTATATATAATTATTTATATTTTATACTTTATAAAATTATATTTTTCTCTAATTGACACATTTTCATATACATGTCTATACAAAAGAAAATTTTATAAAATAAAAAATATTAATAACTGTTTTTCTCTCTTTTTTTTCTCAATACGAAACAGCTTGCAATTTTAACTTTCTAATTCACTTGATACATTTGTACACTTGTACCACTTGATCCTTAGATATCAGAGTATCGACTTTAAAAGATACACCATGCGGTAATGAAGGCGCGTTTTAGCTATACATCGTTAACTGCCTCGTTAATTAACCGCTCGGAAATCCAACGACATCGGGGCAATTATTTATCGGTCCATTTGAACGGAACCTTTGTAGAAGCTTACGTGGTTAGCATGTACCGGCGACATATATACGCAATAAGAAAATTCTCTTTTCTTCTCTTGTTTGCGGATTATGCATAGGTCGATACTCGAATCTCTCTTTGAGATGAATATACAGATATAGTGGCAAACACATTTACAGCGATTCTCTATATGTCTCCATCGTCGAGCGGCTCCTCACTTTTTGCAAGCTGCACCGATAACGAGCGCTATTTATTTCTCCCAAGCCATTAGCGCCCGGCGAGCCATTTCTGCTCGGCCGAACGAGTTACGCGACCGGTGAGCGATGCATCCGGTCTTCGCAGATCGGAAACGATCATCCGAGATTCGATCCTCGCGCATTCTCGTTCGAGAGAGCCCCTCCCTCGTTCTTCAAGTCCACTTTCTACCACCACCTCTTGCTCGCTCTCCTCCTCTCTTTCTCTCTCGTTTCGCGTGCGCCCGAGATCACAGTCACGTATCTCGTGCCATCTTTCCCTCAGCAAATCGCTATCGATCGCGATCGCGGTCGTGTAGGAACATTACGTTGAAATTGCGCTATCCGTTTGACCCCGCTGCGAGATCGCATCGTCGCATCTCGATCTCGATCCGTTCTCCTCTTGTTGGCGCGGATCGACTTGTCCGGAGCCCCGATCCGCGCATCCTCGTGGCCCGATTTTCATAGGGAAATTGCGTTAACCTTTCGCAGAGGTTAAATCCGACGATCGCCTCGAGTCACTCGATCCTCCCCCACTTTTCGCGCTCGTACCATCGCCGCGAACGCGAGCATGCAATCTTTTCACAACTCGTTACGACGACAGCGCGAATATACGCTTCCCGTTACTTCCACGACTCACCATGCACTCGTGCTTGAATCATTAGTTAGCGGACCGAGTGCCTGTGGACACTTCGTTAAATTTGCCCGCAGAAACATTCCTAAGATTCGCGCTATAAGATTCTTACGTAAGTTGAACAAAAATTACTTGAAGCATTCAAGTGCTTTATTAGAAATGTTAAAATTCAAGATTAATAGATGTGCGTATTTTGTTATACTCAATATCAATATATAGCTTGACTCTTAAAATTTATATTTAGGATGAGCTTTCCTACTTTTACTTTTCTTGCTCTTTTATAAGTCTGTATATAAAAAGGATTTATCTCCGGATTTCAATGTAGTGTTGTTATGATGTGCCTGTGAATTTTTTATATTAGATATATAAAATAATATAAAATTGAGAAGCGCGACAGGAAGAAGGGAAAGGAGCGGTTGATTTGAATTGGTCGGTGACGTCAAACGAACATAGTTATTTTCAGAGAAACCAGCGAGGAGAGAGAGAGGAGTGCGCGAGGTCGAGTCGCATGCGACGAGTTCGGGTCAGCTCGCGCGACTCACCCACGCCATTCCCTTTTTCTTGGCCGCGACCCAACGAATGCTGCCGCCACTTCGAAACTTGGTGAAATCGTGCCCGATGAAGCTGAGGAAACTTCGCGAAGTTTTCGCTCGTCTCTTATTTCGTTGAAATTGTGGGAAGAAATATTTTCATGTCTTTTTCTGACCTTTTCTGTCCTCTCGTATCATGACAAATCTTTTATGACAATAGGCATTTTAGATAAGAATTTTAATTCTAGAATTCAGAATATGTTTTCGAGAAAAAAAGAAACAGAGTTTCTCTGAGGAAAATTGTTGGATGCAGAAACAACTTCACGTCGAAAATGCAATTTCATTGTCAGAAGCAAAAGTAATTCAGTATCGCAATGCATCTCTCTCGAATCGTTTGACGTTTCTCACGATGGCCGGTAAAGTTTCAAGTGACTCATACAAATTTCCGTAGCCTATTATCGCTGAATTATTTCGCCATATTGAGCCGTTTCGCGTTTCGTAACGACGAAATATCGTCCATTATTCACGTCTTGTTACAGTGTCTCGAAGAAGGCGATTCCTGTATACACATAAGTGCGGTGGCGCAAGTGATAATCGTTACTAATATCTGCCATGTTACGACTATTACCATGCTTCATCATGACACAGTCGTAAATTCCTCCGAGCGGGAACGTACTTGGGTGTCTTAAATCCGTCTTGTTTTCGCGTCTCGTCGTCAACGTGAATCGACTCACGATACCTTTTCTGTCTTTCTTGCGCCACGCGAAAGTCTGCGATTGTCTACGTACGAGTGTTTAGATTCTTTGGCATCTGTTAGATCGCGATTTATACACAAAATATTTTAGATTAGTTATTTATAAAAAGAAGACCAGAGTGATTGCACTGATTTTCTAGTGATGCTCTAGTCGCCGTCTATAACATAAAATATTTTATTTACCCTAATTATTTTATTAATAAAAATTTGTAAATAATGCTTAAGCCACTGATAATAACGAATATATTTCGAGAAAGTGTAGAAACTTTGATGTAAAATATTTCTATTATCTCTAAACACTCAAAGAGGTTTATTGCCTTTTTCTATCATTAACACTTTATCGAATCATCTTAGAGACGAAAAGCAATTAATGTGAAAAATTAGAGATGAACACGTATCGTTTATCTCCGCGGTAATAATTTGCTTATAACTTTGATATTAATTAAAAAATAAATAATAGCAGCGGGATATTATTTGAGAATTTGCATCGACAAATTACACGTGCAGGCGTGTTCTCCGAGATGATTTCTCGATGCGCGAATCTCATAGATCACTTGATCCCCGAGCGGTGCATCGTTGCTCGAGTTCCCGCAGGTTTCTGTTCGGTCGGTTGCGTGGGTGTCTCGGGCTTGGCAGGGTTCCAGGACTCGTGGGAGGCTGACCAGGCCTCACAGACTGACCTCAGCCTCTGACCTCACCCGAAATAGTCTCCCGCTGCCTGGCTCGTTTCTCCTGCATTTCTATTTCAGAATTTTCCTCTCTCTCACACCGCGGAAAGTACCGCGACGCGGCAGACGACGTGAGATCGCTGGAATGAGCTTCTCTGCGTTACCCGTTTCCATTTTAGTATCTCTCGCGATAGCAGTAGATACGTCGAATATAAAAATTTGTGAACTACTTATCTTTAAGTATCGTGTTTCTCAAACTTGAACTCCGCGTTGCATTCCACATAATATTTCACAAATATTAACGTAATAAATTTCACTTATCGATACTTGTTGTATTTTAGTAAAAAAAAAAAAAAAAAATGGAGAAATTTATAAATGTAAAATCCACATTAAAATTTGTTCGAGAAATTAAGAATATATTTTGATACACACGTAATTTTATCGAGGCAATTCGTGGGACGCAACTTTGCCCTCCTTCTCGAAGTTCGGCGCAGCTCGTTACACTCGCGCTTTACGAGACATCCCCGAAAGATCTTGCAGTAAAAAGGGGAGTCGGACGATTATGTGGCACGCACTTACGAAACTTTCAATTTCACGTAAACGGTCGGCGCGACACGGTGCATCGTCGGGCGCATCCCGCCGCGGGGCTATTTTCAGCGGCATCGTTTTTCTCTTTGCCGTCGACGGTAGCGAATAGCGCGAGGAATTATGATGCGGGTTCTCTCATTCTCCTCTCCTCTCCCTCTCTCTCTCTTATGCAGCTGGGGTAGATAGTTCCATTAAGATGCAAATTCGCCAATAATTCCATGCGGCGCGGCCGCTTGTCGCCCCGGTCGCGTACTCGCTCGTAATCGTTCATATCGCGTTGAGATCGAGAGCCCGTTTTTCAATTCCCCATGCGACACCGGCCACCTCACGACGCTGAGAGTTAATTATTGTCTCGGCGATTTAATTGCTCCAGGTATCGCGATATCCTCTCTCCTTTTCTCTCTCTCTCTCTCTCTCTCTCTCTCGCGAGGAAGACGGTAGAAGGAAGCGAGATCATAAACACCAGCTGTGCGTGTGGCGCGGAAAGCCGGACATACACAGTGTTCTCCGCGTTTGTAGTATCAGTATCGGTTACAGACTGATGTAGTGGGTGCTTGTTTGGTTAATACTTTGCCCTACGTGACGCATACCTAGTCCGTTGAGCACACCCGCTTTTCTCGCGTTAGAACTGTATCGGATATCGATAAATCTGGCGGACCTTTGAATGTACACTTTGAGAGGAACGTGGACTCAATATTTCGACTCGTAACTCCAAATGCCGTTACGTACGTTGAGAAGCACACGATAATCTCTTTTTCCATCCTTTTAGCACGACGGAATATACGAGCGTGGAACCCGGGATGAAATACACGAGTTACAAATATCGTACATGGCTCCAGAATCCGATTGCGAAATCGAATTTGATGGAAGCACGTGATATGCTTGTAGGAAGCATTCTATTTCCAAACAGTCAGGTGCGGGCTGTTAATGCGACTTTGTTTGCAATTGCAATTGGGAATGCATCAGATTTCATACCGTTCGCTGTGAGAACTATCGTAAGGTGATGGGAATTATAGGTAGAAGCGTGCGAGCCTATACAAAGTCGAAGGGAAAGGGAGGGGGATGCGATCTCATTGCGTACTTGACGTACTTTACATGTAAATACAAGGAAAGGAGCGCGAGCAAGGCTATCGTTTTCCCAATCTGGTAAGCCAATATCGCTTATTCTCTAGGAGTGTGAAACCGCTCTCGTATAAACTCACGCACAGCGATCGGGCCAACCAGTCAGCACCTGATGTATTTCCAGGGATATCTAATTACTCGCACAACCTAAGAATCGAAACACCTTCGCGCCCACGACTACGCTTATTTTATATAATATTTTCTATGTTTCTACGTTCGTTTTTTTTACAACCAATATCGAAAATATTATTCAAAGATTTTTACTTTAAAAAATAACATTACTGATCGTTTTTTATAAGAATAACAATTATAAGCATTTTACATGTTGCAATAGTAATAAACATATATAATGTGGCATGTAGATCTTTGTTACAAATTTTATCTTTTATTGAAGATCGATGCATATAAATGCGAATTTATTATACGAGCGCGTTTATCAATTTTAAGTTGCAAAGTCGCTACCGCGTGAAAACTGGCTGACAATCCAGTCGTCTATCGTGTGCGAAGGTGTTGCTCCTGATTGCTAAGGAGGACAAGTAGCCCGTGGTATGAAAACTCAGCGGGAACGGCACTACGTGGAACGAATGTTAAGTCGCAGATGTTATCGTTCCAGATATTTACTGGCCTGCGAGCCATCAGCCCGCTCCAGATTAATGGCGCGATCGGTAATGAACGTGGCAGCGCGAGGGCCACGGCAATCACGGGCTTCTTGGTACCACAAATCCCGACTTCCTCATATCCCGCGGCCATACACAGCGCGTTATCTTACGCACACGCTCGCGCGCGCGCACTCACATACGCGTGCGTTATTATCAATGCGGCCGCGGGGATGCAGGGCGTCGCCGTTCGCGAAGATTACCGGTTTGCCGGGAATAAGACCGCGGAAATATTTTACCGCGGACTTAAAGCTGGATTCAGGTGGTGTCTTAGGGAAATTTTTAACATTGATTACTTCCGCGATGTAGGTTGTTATTACATAATGCAAAGAGAACGAATGTCGGATCTCTGAATAGGATAATGATGGAAAATAGAATACCTTATTTCTACTTTAGAGAGAAAAAAGAAGAAGGAGGTAACTTTTATTTTTTTTTACATTAAATTGTTTTTTATATTACGACGCACTCATGAGTTGCTGAATGAAACGAGGACGGTATCTCGTTGTTGATTGCTCGCTATACATATACATGCACGTATAAATACAGGTTGAAGATTATTTTCCGCATCGCAGATGGTAATCTATCGCGAGGTCTGTGTTGGCAATTCTAAAGGCGAGCGGCGCAAAATAGAAGCACACTTAGCCGTTACAATGTTATTTGGCCTCCCTTCCGCAATATGATGTCCCCGTACAGTCTTGAGGAAGCGGGTCGGGTTCAGATAAGAATAAGCACTTGGCGCCTTGTCGTAAACGTCGTCCGTATTGCGTACGTTCACAAGAACACTTGTCCGGCGTCTGCACCAACTTGACGCCGTCGAGGGTCCTATACTTCACCCGCTCTAAATGAGAAGAAAAAAAATTAACATTAACACGTAGTTTGACAAAGATGTCTACATTAAGTCTTTAACGACGCGTTAAAATCTCGAGGCTGGAGTTTATATATTAATCCCGTAACGAATATTTATTATGTAGTTGTTAAATGATAATTCTTATTGTTAGTAATGATACGATATTACGTTGCTGTTTGTTAAAATATTATTAAAAATATTTGTGATAATTATCGAGTGACAGATTTTCTAAAATGGTATATTCTTAAAGTTGCGAATTTTAAGAAAGTTAACGATAAATTATAAGAAATTTATTGAATTATACTAAAACAGGAATTAAATATTGATTAAATAATAAATCACTGAAGTTAATATCTGCTGATTTTTCTCTATTTAGATACTCAGTAACTTCTGAGTTGCACCACGTGCAAACATTTATGCGAATCATAAAATTGAAATGTGAGAGTTCAACGGTCTACTTAGCCGCGATATTGACACAATGATTTCATCAACACCGGAAAATGATTTCGTTCGCGCACATCTCGAATCGCAATAATGCACTTTCGGCTACATGTGTAGACGTTATACAGCAGCTTCGTCCAGTATTTGCTCCAATCTGGACGGCCCCCAGGTAATAAATATGCCCTGGCCGGCTGATATAATGCGAGCGTGGGCTGGTACTGCTGGTAATCGGTCCTCCTCGCTCGCGGTTGCTTGATTTACGCCATACGCGCGATGCATCACGGGTCTATCGTTCTGCTTGCATTTTGCCGAACCGAAAATAGGTTCGGCACTCGTAACTCGATGCTGTCTCCCTCCTCTCTCTTTCTCTGTCTCTCGTTCTTTCGCTCCGTCTCTCGTTCTTTCTCTCTCCATCGCGCGTCCGCGTATTTCGACGCGGAGTACGATCCGTTCGGCCCCAAATCCACCTCCGCTTTCTTATCCCTACCTATTACGAGAGCTGGAGCGCGCCGTTCGATGCTCGTTCGTTTTCAGACACAGTCCGCTGCACCTTCGATTCGCTCTATTTCTGAAAGATCGTTACTCCCAGCGATCTCCCCGCGACCGACGACGACGACGACGACGAGTGCTCCAAATCGATGCCGCGGCATCGGCCAGATCGAAAGCCGAAACGTCTCTCGTGGAAACTTCGATAACGTCCACCCGTATTATCGTAATCCGTGCGGCACGAGCTATACTATATCGATTGCAATAAACTACGTGCATCGCCGTCCCGTCGGAATGCGTTCCAGATCGCGGAATATTTATTCGTTCATGCGCTCGAGGATGCTGATTTCCGCGAACCAGTTTCTTCGTCGTCGTCTTCGTCTTCTTCTTCTTCTGCCTCTTCGTCGCGAAACTAATCGCGCGAGTCGTGCGGCGACCCTGTCTGAGAAGGACTTATTAGCGTTGTCCCTCCCAGTACTGATACTTGTCCTGATCCGCAAGAATGTATCCTGTGGCGTGGACGACGAGCTCCCGACAGAATATCGCGTGTCGTTCTGCCTTGAGCATTTAGCATTTTATGGACTCGGCTAGGGAAAATCTCGTATCCGAGATTATCGTTATTGGCGACGGAACCGGTGCTTCTCCGTCGTCCCTCTTCAGTATACGCCGGCAAAAAAGGTAGTTTTAATTCGCCGAGAAAATAATTTTCCCGTCACTCTTAGCCTTTTCTGTTCGCCTGACTTTTTCCTCCACCGTCGTTTTTACGTTTTGAACTCGCACAGGCGCTGTTATAAGACACGTTTTAAAATAGATCCCGTATATATAGAAGCGTTTTCTGCAAAAAGCTCGTGAAAAGTCTCTCGCTATTAGCAGGGTCAATCTAATACCTGTAATATGCTTCGACGCACATCGTGAAAGTGTAAAACTTGTAACGGAGAAACGGTGCAAAACATACATCCGGCGGGTCATTAATTTTACCCGTACCGTTTATAAGGAACCATCGGCAAGAACCCGATGAAATCGGGCACTCGTCGTTTTACCGACTTTCTCGCGCCTAACAAACTAGGCAGTTTGCAGGTAATCATCAGCAGCACTGATATGTTAACATTAATATTCCGCGCGGTTTAATACGATCGGTATCGACCGTATGGACGAAGTATGAGACGGGCTAATGTATTTCCCGCACGTCGCCAATGGCGATTATCTGAATATTCGAAAAAAAAAGAATGACATCTCTTTCGTTCATGCGTGACGGGATCATCAATTTTATCTCGCTCACGGAGATGCACTTTTAACTTTTACCTCCTGCGACCGAAACGCACTTTCTGCGGCCGGCGACTGTCCGTGGGTCGATCTGGACCGGTTTCGGTTCGGGATTAGCGCTTCGTCAACAGAAAAACTTATGATAACGCTGTTCCACGAGAGGGCTGGGTCACCTCCGATCGGTCTCACCGGCGATCGAGGGCTACCATAATTATTAATTGCCGCCGCTGTCTTAATTAGCGATTCATGTCGCCGTTTCATCATCATACCCTTCAGTCAGTATCTTGCCCGTTACTTTCTTCTGGAGCGTTCGAAGATGTTTTTCGATAGTCGCGAGAAAGCTCTTCGTTGAGCGAGACCTATTCTTCGGAACGAGTCGCGCCCGATTGTACAGAAGGGAGAGGAGAGGGGGAAAGGGAGCGCATTCCTCGTAAGGAGCGGGTCTTCTCGCTCTCGAGGATTGCTTCATTAGACGGCTGCACCTGCCCGAGCCGCATCTCCGGCTTTACTTCTTTCGCGACGCCCGATGCGTCACCATTGAATCCCGGTCCACGCGCACGATCGGAGTATCTAATTGGCGTAGCGCGACGATGGTCGTGACTGTTAATTTTGTATTTTCTCTTTCTCTCTCTCTCTCTCTCTCTCTCTGGTGTCGGTCATGCACGGAAATTGACATCTCATGGCGCGCGAGGCATTTGGATCGGATTCAAGAGAGGCATTCATATACGTAAACAACAATCTTCTACATGTAGCGTGTCTAAAATTTATTTCTGCGTGATCTGATTATTTTATATCCAGAAGCTTCGCGCGCCGTACACCCGACACTCTAATTCCGAAATAAAATATCAACTACATTTGTCACTTGCAACATGCAATTTCGAGAAGTGCGCAGTCACGCTCCTTTAAACTCGAGTCAAAGCGACTCATGAGCACGCAGTTAATAAATATTCCTCGTTTGGAGGGCCCGGCGGGATTAAAGCCGTACCTGGTCTATATGTAGATTACGAGAGGGGGGGGGGCCCTTCGGAATCGATATACATATGTATACCCGTCGCGCGGGGTAGAAGAGCGGCCCGCAACTCGGCCCGGAGATCGGATAATAGCCCTACGCGATGCGGGAGCCAGCGTAAGGCAGCCATCGACAAATGGCCGTGGCCATGCAATAAACAAGCCGCGCAATTAAGAGAGCAGGTTAATTAATGTGGACCAACTAGGAGGAAGGCTCCTCCACCGCGCGCCGGTCTCTTCCACTCTCCGTCCTCCTCTCCTTTCTCGCTCGTCTCGAACCCTATCCGCCTATTTCCTCCTGTCCCTCTTTCTTTCTCTCTTTCCGCCTTCCCCGTCGTCGATCGTCTCCTTCCTGCGTGCTCGACGCAACCACCGTGCGCACAGTAGTTATCGAGGACCGAACCGCCCTTTTTTGCGAATGCACGCGAAGGGCAGCGCGGGACGTCGCGCGGGATTTCTTTTTGTCTCGTCCCGACGCGAGAATACGAGAGGAGGAAGAGGAGGAGGAAGTGGAGAAGAAGAAGAAGACGGGTGGCGAAAAAAAGCGAAAGGGACGAAGGGAGCGGTCGGTCGGGTTACTGGGCGCGCTCGTGAAATCCGGTGAAATCAATTCGCTGCGCGAGCGGCGACAGTCGTAAATTGTCGTCTTTGTATTCCTTCTGCTTCTTCGATGTGCGCGCGGCCGGAAAGAAACGGCGGCGAACGGCGGCCGAATGGACTAGAAATCTGAGAGAGATGATGAATTCGTGTTTGCGCCGGTGATTTATCGTTTCCGCGCACTGATAGAAAGAAGCTGCAGTTTAGCGCCTCGATCGATTTTTCGAACACACAAGTATATTTGTGTGAGCTCCAACTCGTCTAGAGTTGAAATTAATATTTAATTTAATTGAATTCTTTTTCGGAATGAATTTGGGACGGCGCCATTAAATTATGAAAGAGAGTAATTGAAAGTCGGATTTTCGTATGTTCCATCGTTTTTGCGTAATTATTTTGGCAAAGTTTCAAATTTATTCTTGTTGGCACAAAGTAATGCTATAATACAATACTCAGATATTTTAATAAATATCTCTACGAATTTATTGCTTTTCTCAAAATATTAGATAAAAAAAGAATTAAAATATACTATATAAATAAGAATATAAATGAATCGTCTTTCCCCATTTCTTTTCGGTCGAACTCACGTACAATTCGCATTTGCACGTGTATATGATTTATTCGGAAGATGCGATTCGGAAGTGTCCGTGAATCACACACGCAACGTCGACTTAGCGCTGCGTATTTCGTAACGGACGTATTTGCAAATGTAAGGTGGGAAATTGCGCGTGAAGCTCGCCGGCCGTACCACCTGCGCGTTAGGCATCATTTGTGCCGCACTCGCGTACATACACCGTGTCGATCGCGATAATTATCGGACATTTCCTACGGGCAGTCAGCCGTGTGCTCTGACATTTTGACATTAGCTACGGGAGTTATTGGAAAACCGGGGATTAACGCCGGCATTTTTATACCTGGGCGGCAGTTACACCTGCCGGACCAGTTCGGACGATGTGTGTTGATGATGAAAGTTGAGGATAATTGCTGGCGTTTGATCCGCGAAAGTTCACAACGCGACGACGTTACGCCTTTCGTAACGCATCCGCGTTATTTCGATTCACAGGGTGTGTAAAAATTGGCATAAGAATATTTTACGCGTGGAATGTTCGTGCGGCATTCAAATGGTATAATTATTTTTACGATGTTAACATGAAAGCTACGGCTGTAACAGCAATCTGTGCGCGGCACAAAAAGCGGTGGCTCGAATTATTAGTGGATCTAACGGATCAAATCAGGCTAAGCTAGATCGGAAGCGGAAAGCGTTCGCGTTTTTTTTTTCATTTTTCTGGAATTATATTCGCGTGAGTCTTTTTGTCGCCGGCATATAAAACCAAGTTCGCGTTTATGACGAGACTGCGCTTCGGCGAGCGAGCTGATCTGGCGTTCGCGGAAGGAGTCACGAGAGCCAATGAGGAAATGGTGGCGAGCGTGTTGCAGAACGTACGATGCTCCTCAAGGCCGTGTTAGACCTTCACCTCTTGACACGCAGCCGTATCCGTAGGCACGGCCGTGCGCCGTGGAATACCGCGGAACTTAAGGCCGTATATACATTAGCTTCTCCATGCTCCCTGCGTGCGCGGGATCGATCACGAATTTATCCTTTTCAACGCCACGTTACTAGTTATGTATAATTGTGCAATAATATTCGATGCCTCTCATACAAAGATTTATATTATTTTTGTATCAAATATTTCGTAAATTATTATTGATTTCTTGATAATATTTAATATTTTTGTATACAGAATAATTAAAGGAATTACATATAGCAAAAAAAATCATATGGTTTTGTGTAAAAAAAAATTGAATTGCCTTTAAAATCGGTCATATTTGTAATGAAAGTATTATCACATACGTGCTCCTCGAAACCATAAAGTATAACTTCCGTAGCTTCCATTTTTTTCTATTTTAAAAAATGCCAAAAATATTTAAGGTGGTCAAGTTAGAGGGGTGAAAAAATTGCATTAAAAATATCAGAATCTCAGTTAAGAGTCTTTATAGAGACTTCGTAATTAAGTTGCAGAACCGAAGCAAACGCCCGAGCCGACGGTAGTCATTAATTAAGACATTAAAAAATTAGCCACGCAATTAATTACGTTGACCGCAAAAATCCGTAGTGCGTTGCGATGCGAGCGTACCTTTCGCGACTATAAAGTAGCGTGGGTCGGCTTTTGAAACGATTAATTACCGTAATTAGTAGCATAGTAATCGGTGGCTGTGAGAGTCTCGGGTCCACCGAGACTTATCGTAATCTGCGTCCTTGACTCCTATCAACGCGACCCCTGTTCTTCTACCAACCTGTTCTCGCTATAAAAACTCACTTTAACAATATTGCGGTATATTTTACTTACGTGGTGACAGAAAGTTGTGCATTTCAGTCGGGTGTTTCAAAATGTGTTTTGTTGGACACGTCTAGCGCTTAAATTTGTCAATTTCCGAGCGATTCGACTCGTATACGGACGGACACATGTGTAGGTACGGTGAGAGAGGAGGTCGATGTATGCAAACGTTGCCAAGAGCACTAATCAGGACCACCTACCACTTCGTGATTTCATAATCAACGCTCGCGGCATGAGGATTGTCGGTGCACGGTGTACGTGCCATTATCTTGGACGTTCGAGTTTCAATTAGCGTAGAAGTGCCTCCGAGCGAATCTCGCAGCTCGGAGAGTCCGCATGGCGGATCACTGATTAACGTTCGGGCGGAATTGCCCGTCTAGTGAATACGCCCGCTAATGATTTTTCTTTAATAATTTATATTTTTCCCTCTTGAATAATATACTGTCGAGCGTTTTTAAGTAATATGACTTTAAAAATACAATGTTTTATACAAAAAAACTGCTATTATAAAATTTTACTATTTTATTAAACAAAAAAATCGAAGCAAAGAAATAATTCACTCTGAGTAAAAAGACAGGAAACATCCTACTTCTCGAATTTCTTTGGTTCGATATTGATACCGTTTCTCCACTTCACAGTTTCTACTCTTGTACAAGAGCGAAACGCAGACATCTCCATTGTGACGCAAAGACAATCCTCTTGACATATTGCGCGACATTCCTGACGATTGAATCATCGATGTATGACGGTCGCGCTGGTACCTCCTCTCTTTTTATTATCGGTTCTTGCCTGCCGAGAAGGGTCGCGGTTTTATGGTTCGCCAATCTCGCGATGCCGAGTGTAAAAAGCCACGCCGTTACGCAAACGGCCGAGCGAGGATTTACGGTGCCACGAAAAGAGCTTTCCTGGTGCAAGACGATTCTAGACGATTCACGACGTCGTTAGTCTATAAAGGCACAGCTTCCTCGCAGCATGCGCTTAAAAGTAAACACGGTCATTCGACATTCGAGTTTTACAAGTTCTAAATATACAACGTAATAAGGAAACAGATAATTATATTCTGTATATTAATGTCCTGAATATTTTCTTAATTATCAGTATACGTTTACAATGTTCGTTGATTTAAATCGCAGCGGCTAATCAATTCTCCTTGTAATAATTTTTAATATAAGCTTGCTGTGGAGCAAATATTTTAGAGCAAAGAATCACAATATAATGTGATTAAAGCAGCGTGTTCTCATATCTTAACACCGTAAATTTGCGTTACATTTACCGCGTTGCGAATGGTAAGTTATGTGACAAATGATATTGAGCAACGATTATGAACGATCGATTTTCTCGCTCGAGCGGAATCGGCTTAATGCCCGCGCTGCACGTGTATACGCGTGACTAAACTGGAATCTCGGGAATCGGTTCTTGACATTCGCAAGTCACGCATTGTGCGACTCGCAATGCCAATCGATTACGTGACAAAGCAAACGATAAAAAAAACCGTCGTTTTCTTTTTACGCTACAAGAAAATTTATTAATGAAACACGTATATCTTCTTTAGCTTTTCTATTTTATATACGTGTATCTTTTATACTATTCTATTATGTCGGATAATCGTACAGTCTTGTTACTTCCGCGAGATAAGAATAATTTGTTTTAACGCACACGAGATAACGCGCATTGGGAATTTAATGCTTCGCTAGCTTCACGAAACATTACTATAGAAACCATTCTGGAAATTGGAGAAACTCGTGTTAATTGCTCAAATGTCAATGAGTAGAAATCACTACGTATAGGAAAGGTAGATCGCGATGCCCGTTCTCGCGTCTAATATGAGCTGAACATTGAGTTTGACGTTGAGCAAATAGAACAAACACACAGACGATCCACGGCGCGGCCATCTCTTTCTCCCGCGAGGAGAAAGGGGCGGCATTCGATTCGAGCGCGAACCCCACGGCGGCCATGACCTCGATTTGGCAGGTGCACTTCCTCCCGAGATCGTTCCGGCGATAACTGTCGATCGTCGATCATTTTGCGGTCGTGTCGACCGTTACGTGCGCCGCGTTATATCCGCGGCACAAGACATTGGTAGAAAGTTGCAGTGAAAGCGATACAAAATTTGATACGGCCGTCGCAGCTTGAAGCGCGCACTTTTCTCGCCGCGGATTAATTCTGCGGACGTGACCGGTCGCGGGGAGAGGCGTAGATCACGTATCCCGATTTCCGTATTCGCGTACGGCAGCAACTGCGGTGGCTGCCGCCGTGCAGGAGTTCGAGTTCGCGTTTCCAGGAGCTCTGGCTTCCGAAGACGATCCGAAACGGCCGACCGATATCTCTCGCATCGCGCTCTTGAATTTCTTGCCTGACCTTCGCGGACCTCGAGCGCGTTGCTCTTAAATCAAAGAATTCATCACAGTCCGCTAATTAAACACAGACTTTCCCGGGGAATTTCTGCGAGGAGGTTCTTCCGAGCCGCGGTATATACGCGCCATCAGTCACTGCTGCCAGTAAGTTTCTCGAGGTTAGCTCTCAAACGATCCGAAGACGATTTGATCGATGTTGTCCTTCCTCCTCGGTAGCGGCACGTTCTCACCCCTTCCCCACGGGACGTCCGGCGAGTCCTTCCTTAATGCGTCCTTGATGAGAGGCAACCTCGTGAGAGCCTGCCAGGCTACCCTTGCCTCGATTACCTGCCTTATCGATGCCAGCGATTATTTTGCTCGTCACGTTCGTCATCGTCTCTGCGGGTCACCCGGCTGGAAGCTTTTTACCTGCCAGCGCCGCAAAGGTGCGCGCTCCAACGAACCCGAGGACGATAATTTCTCGGAAGAACGTGCACTACCGTCTTCGGGCATTACCTCTGGCAGTCTCTCGCAGGCTTGCTTTAATCTTCTGATGAAAGACGATATTTTGTAAGTCGCGTCACAGTGGGCGACGGCAAGTAAATTTCTCACGAAACTGGAGCTAAACACACTAAAACTTAATCTCGTAGAAATTCGAACCGATTAAAATTGAGAATTGCAATCATTCTCTTTGGATACATAAATATTAATATAGCACATTAAAATGTCAATTGTCGATACAATAAATTCTCGATGAGGAAAATAAGCCATATTCCCCAAAGCAATTGCTTCTCGAAGTAACATTCGTTCAAAATTTCTTCAGGAAGGGCATAAGAAATTTTTTGCTATCCATTCTGTACATCATAAATAATCTCATAAATCTGGAGTGCTTTTACAGTGCTATTGACTTTAACGCGTATGGTATCCTCTTGAATGTAAAAATACTTTTAAGAACATGGCACTTACAGCTTTTTTTTATGTCGACTGTTCAGCGCAGCGCCCAGGTGAGCTCGGTTCTGCACGCCGGTCGGCAAAAATCGCGAAACGACCGGCTCGTAACTCCGGACTCGCGGCGCATCCGCTCTAACGGATGCTGGACGAGAGAGCGAGCGAGCGGCGAGCAAAGGGAGTAGCGGCAAAGCGCGCGGCTCGATGGCAGGAGAGCGCAAGATCGTATGCACGTCGAAAAGGCCTCATGCGCCGCTGCCGCTGCTCTAAAAGGCTAGCCGGCACGCCGGTATAGAGCCCCGCGATGGGGGCCCCCACGACATTAGAGCCACATTAACGCGCGCACTCGTCGACCAGCTGGTACCCTATCGGGTCAGCTAATTACATGCCGATTCCGAGAGATCAGTCGCACAATGCCCGTGTCGACGTGCCGTTCTCCCCCGTCGTCTCGTTACGCCGCGTCTCCGGCGTCGATACCCGGGATCGCCAAGTAGCAGATGAATCTCTGCGAGCGTACGTTTCTAGTGATATATTGCACGCGCTTTCAATCGCACTAATATAACTTTCGATGTCTATGTTTTATCGAAACCTATTTATTATATATATTGATCAGTCTGTTTATAAATATTGTGAAGATTTTATAGTTTGGATATAACGTCATGGAATCGACGTCTTCGAATTTTAGAAAACCTAGAGTAACAAATCACCGGGAGCTTGCATTTTCCGGAACGTTCGTTCACAATTTTGTATACAATCACGCTGATTTGTATCAGTCGAAGGCGTTGCTTGCTTTCGAAGTTCGCGCCGCATGAGATTGATATTTGTGTTGAACATTACAGAATTGCTCATTCTGTATCGCGCATTTATTTGATTCGTTGTACATACACAGTGTACATAATTTTGTGTAAGGACAGTGATGAAATCATACTATAAATTAAAACTAAAATTGCTTGTTTCAAATCATTACCTCAATCACTCACTCGCGAACAGTTACTTAGGGACGTGAGAAATTTACTATTTCAACAATATCAATCGTTGTATCATTCTCAAAGCATTTAACTACCATATGATGTTAAATAATCATAATTTTAAACATATTTATTTGAATACGTGGTATGCGTCGATTGCATGAGGTGGCGTGTGTTTTGACATTTATTCGTTTCTTCAGGATAAATATTGATAGATTGAATTTGGAATCACATTCAGTGGATTTTCGCGCGATTGAATGCATTGAAGTCAACGAGGCATTGAATTGATCCCTAGCGCCAGGTCGGTGAGCTTTCGCGGAAAAGGTTTCATCGGTTACACGCTGCCAACGGGCGCGCACCCGGCGAGTGCTTGAGCCGCTAATCGCTTGCTCGCTACTCGCGAGCTAGGAACAGCACCACTGCGATTTACGGCCGGATTGTGCATGTGCGGTCGATCAGCTCGGTGAATTCGAAATGGGCGCTTTTGTCTTTTCATAGTGCGACCGATCGGAATCGAGCGGGGGCGCGCGGGTGGTATAGTTTATGCGATGGCGGAGGCAGTTCGTTGCGCCCGTGCGTATAGGATTAATTAGACGTTACGAAATTGCAGCGTGTAGCCTCGGGTGGTCGTGATGGATGCAATCCGCTGGCTCGTATTTATTTCTCACGTGCAGTCGTCGGCACGTGAAGTATTTTATTGCGTGGCTCGTTGGGATTTCGCCTCGACGTTGCGAGAAGCTACTCTTCCAAATTTTCTTTGATTTTACGTGTTCATTTCTATCAGCTCACTGTCGGCGTATTTTTCCATAAATAATTGTTATATTTAGTATTCAACTTTGATAATTTCAGCAGAAATATTTATGTAAGAATTCTCTAATAAAATACGTTATTAACTTGAGTTAGAATTGAAAAGTCATAAAAGTTATAAATGTTTCACGAAATTAAAGATTTATTTTAATATTCGAATTTGTTGAAAGCAGCTTAGAGAAAATTTCTAAATTCGGCTGTAATGTTTGTTTTACGAAAAGCCTGCAAGTTTTATTAACCACATTTAATCGACCGTAGACGCGTGATTCTAACTCTCTATGTCACACAATGGGGATCCTCTCCGGGATTTGTCTATCCTGCTGAAACACGCTGATCTCGACGTAGCTCACAGCTGTTACCAGCGGGAGTTCTGTTGGGTACCTATACGTGGAAGGTGTATTCATTCAAAACCGCACACTGTTCCCACTGCGTCCGAGGAATCTGAATGTTGAGGTGCTCTTCAGGAGTTCTCCAGGAACAAAGAACCTCGTCGCTCGTTATAGCTCGTTTTAATTAATTAAAGTCCAGCTTTCGCGATAACAAGAAATATATTCACCGTTCGCGCCGGCAGGAAGAACGGACAATTTCACGCGGCTACTGAATCTCAGTGAATGGTACTTTTAGGAGCCGTGGAATACAACTTCAGAGCATTTACCTCTAGGTGAACGTGATATTTTCCTCTAGGTGAACTGTTCTATAATCACACAGTAATTGTTGTTATTTAAAAAATAATTAATTATTTATTATTTTAATTGGATATTAATTATTCTAGTAGTGAGCGATAATTATTTCATTATTTAAATTACTCTTTTTTTTTCAAATTTTAAGCAAAAAAAAAGAATTCAGAAAATTCTATGGAAAAATTAAAAAATTTTAATGATTGTTTATGATAGATATATTGCATTATACATTACGGAAAATAAATGTGTTATACTTTCGCTTTTTATTACCGTCTTGATAATGTAATTTCGTTTGATATTGTGTCTTTTCACGATCGTTTCGACGTCGTAGTCCATTTGCGTTATTACCGAGCGATGTCACCGGCGGACGAGCGAAAACAACCTCGAAAAATCTCTTCTGTTCATCGAGTACGACGGTTCGTACCTGGCAAATGTGCTACGTGTCTGTCTTCGACTTCACGCGAAAACTGTCGGCCGTTGTAGTCGGCGACGTTGCAAGCCGCTGATGACACTCTATGGCACTTGAGAGCAGGCCGCTGTGTTGCGGTGCTTAGTTTTCTCGAAGAGGGTCGACCCTTGTCGCCGCTGCCGATCGTCGCCGTCGACGACGACGACGACGACGACGACGATGATTACGACGTTCTCTCTTCGGCAATTACAGCTCGAGTGGCACCGTAAGAGACAGGTGGTAAGCTGCATCGGGTCGTCCGCGCCATCTTTGACTTCTTCCTCTTCCACCTTCTTTTTCGTCATATCTCCCGTAAATTTATGACAGGATATATATTGCAGTATTTATCCCTCGAGAGATAACCACTCGGCTCCTGATGGCCCGTTTTAAGTCATCGTTCTTCTTAATTAATTATTCTCTAGCTACTAGTGTTATATCGGGAAAATTTACCGCTCTATGATCAATCTGGCATCTGTTCGCGCATGCAAATATTCTATCGGATAGCATTGTATAGTACTTTCTAACTTTCTTAATTCTTCTAATGTTAAGGCGGCTAATGAAATTATCAGGGAAATTTGTCAAGCGTATATTTTAGGTAATTCAAATAAATAAGCGTTATCGATATGCATCGCTGTCGTTGAACGCGGTGGAAATTTTCTTACCGCAGATATCTCTGAACTTTAAGCATTTACAACGAAACTTTCAGCCATCGTGTCGGCTACGCAAGCTGGTAATCGCGCGGAAGTCGACAGTCGATAAACGTACGTTCAACGGACTTCACAATCCGAAGATTAGTGACTGTGTTAAATTGTGATATTATCACCGACCGCCCTGTAGTACGATCAATAAAACGGAATCGTGGAAAATCTCAGTGCAGAAAGACACTTTCAACGGCGATACGTTATCGGACGATAAACGTACACGGCCGACCGGGGCTCGGTGGGATCGTGGACGCTGAGGAAACACGATGCGAGATCTTCGTCGTCAAGGGCTGCGGATAATCGACTTAACGACGAGGCTTAACGACTTCGCGGTAACGGTTTCGCCGGACCTCTCTTCTCGGTCGTCTTCGCCGGGCATTACGATCCGCGGGAATTCTAAACTTGGGGCCCCGCGTCGTTCCGCCGGGGCCTTGTCGTCCGGTTGAGCGATCGAGACTCGGGCTCTATAATGCACGGGCGACATCGCCATACGTGTCATGGGGGAATCGATCCGATCCGGTTGTAAGCCGACCTAACCATAAGTTCGCCTCGGATCGAGCGTCGTGCTTGTCGGAGTCTGGGCTCTCTGCATGCGGGAAAGCCGAATAAAACGCGGGGTCGCTTGATCCGCTGTGCTTAAAGGCTCGAGTCCTCCCTGACACCTCGCTCCGTGGAGACACGATCACTTTAATTCCATGTAGTTCCGAGATTCTTTTTGCGGAAAGTGATATGTCGTTGAACATATGTATATAATACATATAGCAACAAGAATTTCATATAAAATGAATAATAATTATTTTATTTGGTACAACAAATATATAAAATGTATAATAGGGATGTCCATTTTATCATTCTCTCTTTTCTAGTCATCGTTCTGTTTAACTCGCGAAAACGCGCAGGTGCTATCCGCTCGCTCAACGCCTCCGATACGGCGCTCGCTGGACCGGCTGGCATGATATGCGAGAATTTCTTCATGAAGCCAGGAAATATGGCGATCGGTTCTTTGAGCGGAGCTGCTGACTCGTCCTGGCTGAAACAGGACTCGCCGTCGCATCCTTAACTCGCGCGGTAGAGGGCATGATTCGCGCATTCCCGTTTCGTTGCTCTTACGAAATCGGCCGATTTAATTACAGCGGTTATCAGGCTGTCTGGCTTGCCGGACGCGCGGTTTTAATGGGCACCTGCAAGATATCCGGGTTCAACGGCGGGCGGCGGGCGATACTTTTTCTCCCCATATACGCGCAGCGCAAATAATTAAGGTTTTGCCAATCGTGATTATCGGCTGTCACGCGAAACGCCAGAAAGAATCGCGCGCGGAATTCTCCGGGAAGAAAGCCGTCTCGGGTATGCCGCTTCGCCGCGCGATTATACCCGCGATCGTTATATCTGTCTTTAGTTTAGTCCACAATTTATTGCGACACCACGCACCGGCGGTGTCTGACGCGCATCGTGCATCATCGTCATCGCGTTATCTAATTACATGTATATATGTATACACGCGAGACATTTCTCGTACGACGGGACATTAGTTGATGTGATTATCGATGAGCACTGCTTTCAAACGGGATCGAACCGGTTCGTAACGGTTTGCTTGATTTCGCGTGGCGTGCCTGACAATGAACTCTGTGGCAAATTCTTGGCTGTTATCGGCAGAAACATCGGGGCTCATTTCGAGCTACGATAAGAATCGACGTGCAATTTGTTGTCAACCACGTTTGAACACATTTTATTCCCGGCTGTACGGAGATGTATGAGCGAAATAAATTGATATAATTGATCTGACTCGATATTTTTATTGTATAATTGTAATGCACTCGTACGAGGGTAGGCTAGTGCAGACGATGTGTTCATTGTACAGAAATTATTATTCCCCGTTATTATGATATTCTAATTATCGAAAGTAAGACAGTTATACTACAACACATGCTATAATTAGTGATTCACGTAATTACGTGTAGCTCGCGTAATAATGTAATTACATATAATCTTACGTGCTTGCGTGTAGCACCGTTGTAATACGTTCACTAATATGGTTATTTATTTAATTCCTCATTTACTTGTCAGCGATACATTTTAATTAATCATCAATATATCGTTATGATCTATGTTCCGTACTTGTCAGTTTCCAAGTTATTTATCACACTCTACCTTCGCAATTTTTTATTATCATCATGTTCTAGATGCACAAACTGCTACTTAACTCGAAATATTTCGTTTTTCATCACTCCCCGTTCTCAAATGCATTCATTATTCATCATTCTCGCCTTATTGCCGCAGCTTTCGATGCATTCCTCATTTCTCGTCTCTAACGTAATTTCTTCCTTTTTATTTTTAGGGATCGTGACAACCTGGCGGACAGCTCGGAGCGAGACTCCCCCTGGAGTTGTGGGGGTGGCAGCGGTGGTGGCCGCAGACCCCTCACCTCCATTATCGAACACCTACGCACCTCCAAGAGTAGGCTTCACAATGGTGAGTTGCACATCCAGCATGTTTATCACTGCTTACCCCTCTTGGCACGTGTTATTAATTCTTTCCCGCATATCGCATTAGGGGGAGAGAGTTTAATGAAACATTTTTCCCCTTCTCTCACGCATCTCGTTTGTCTCGGAGGGATGTGTAAAAACGTTTGGCCAATGAAACGTGGCGGAATTGGCTTTATTTATCGAAAGCACGAAATTATTTTCTCAGGAGAATGCCGCGATTGCGTGTCGATGTGCACTCACGCGCACACTTACATGCGTGAGTCGATCTTGACTAATTGATCGGTAACTTTAATTGTCTACGAAAAACATCGTAAAGTTAATTATTTCGTATTACTGCCCGTATACCTCTTATGTCTGTCATAACGATCTTATATGAACGACAAAAACTTGCCGGCGTATCCACCATTAAACCCGATGATGATTTTATCAAGTCATCTATAAAATAATATTATCGTCTATAAAAGAATATTATTGTCGCGGCGGTTGGTGGTATTACACTTGAAGATACGTGTGTACGAGCATTGAGGATCAACCAACATAAATAGAACGGACGTTTTTGATACTTTTGATACACGCTATTAATTAACGTTTGTTACGACAATTAGTTGGCACTAATTTTTTTTCACCGATATAAAGTTTCACGAAAAAAAGAACAAAAGTCGCTCGTTTAAATATAAGTGTATTCCACGTCTGTATTTATATTTTGAAACGTTGAAAACAAATCCATAAAGCAACCTGTGTACGAGAGAATCGTCGCGATACTCGCAAAAATTCTGAATGCATTTAATCCGCTCACGAAGGGAAGGAGCGATGGCGCGGATACGGACGCTATTAGGAGTAATGAGCACGCCTATGCCATAAACACGGCGATAATGATCGGCCGCGCGCTCTCGTAACGATAATAAATAATCAGGCGAAATATCGGCCAACAAAACGTACACGAGCGTTCGTTCCTTTGATGGCGGCGCGTCGCTTGGGAGCGAGCGAGCGGACCACGGAGAGCCGACTCTGGCGACTCTCCATGATGTCTTCATCCCGGGTAATTAGAGGCACGGATGCGCATAAGCGGGACCGTATAGCGGCCCGCTTATGTGTGCGCGTCCGATTCTCTCGAGTGAAACGAGTGTCTCCTCCGAGAGTAGCGGCGGGGACGGCGCGGCGCGGCGGCGCGGCCTTTTACTCATCGCGACGCTCGTCCCGGGGTATCCTGGGTGCATGGATGCACGCGATAGGATGTAGACGAGGAAAGGGAGTCGGTCAGGGACGCGAAGGGAGGCGGGTTCCTTCTAGGACGTTACGGTAGCATTATATCGGTGGCCAGACACAGGAACCGGGCATCGCGTACGACGGCGAGTCGAGAGAGTTTATTACGACCTTGGAAGGAGGATTTCAAGCAGGGGGAGAGATAAAATACAATTATAGGCGGACGTACCGGCGCACCGGTGGTAATGACGGTAATAATAGTATCGTCGACGATAGTTACGTTAAAAGTAATAACGATAATATCGCCGCTAATAATCGTCGTGGATGGCGGCGTCACCCGCGAAATGTCAACTCTCGCTGGGAAACGAGAGGGAAATGTGGGTGATACCTGTGCAGATAACACTGCATTATGTTGTTTATGTGAAAAAGCAGGTCGATAGCGCCCACTTTAGAAATCGAAGAGTGGCGATAAAATGTATGTGTATTGTAAGAAAATGTAACATGAGATAGGACGCTATATGGAAACCTTTATGAAAGAAGTAGCGGGAGGGTTACGAGCTTTACGTCAACCGTAACCAGGAGAGATAAAATGTGACGATAATGCCGCTACTAATTATAAATGTGGAAGCGGTAGTCGCAAAATGTCATGGACGGAAGCGAAAGGAAAATGTGGGTAATATCTCAGTGAATATCTTCATTTGTATGAGGGAATTAAAGTAAATACATTAAATTTATTTTATAGCTGAAATAAGTAGACATTTTTGTGTTAAGAAAAATTATGAGATATAAGTAACGGAAAAGATATAAGTTATAATTATGAATATAAATTGTATGATTGTACAAAGATAAGTTTGAGAGAGAGAGAGAGAGAGAGAGAGAGAGAGAGAGAGAGAAAAAGGAAGGGAAAAGCAGAGGGAGAGAGAAGGAAAATGCAACGAGCAAAGTAAAATCTCGACGTCAATCGCAATTATGGGATAAGTTTTCAGCGCGCGTCTCATTAGCCTACGCCCTCATTATTACATTATCAACGTCCCCGGGCTCGCATAATGGACCTTGAATATATTTATGAGGGTAATCCCCGCGGCCGTGCGCGTACGAAAGTCGCGGCTTTCTCCGGTCTGCAACAATAATCCCCGTATCCCTCTATATAATTGTGCCCGCGGAGGATTTATAGAGCTGGTCCAGAGTCTCCCGATCCTATCTAACGATCTGCCCATTGAGGAGGCAGACTAGAAGCGCGCGGAGATGCTCCGCACCGCGCCGCCGCGCGGGCCGCGCCGCCTCGGCAGTGGGATTCATTCAAGAGTGCCGAGACCTCCTCTCAGTACCGCGATAATTCCGCGCATGAACGTCGATTTTTCGATTCTCGTACGGCGCGGCACAAAGAGCGAGGTCATCGCCTAACCCGAGATCGCGATCTCCGTGAGGAGGGAATATTAGGTTTATTAAAGTCCGGGGCGAATCAACACAGGAGTACCAGATGTAAACAGCTGAAAGGCCAGATATAACTAACAATAAATGGTTTAACCCACTTTCCTTTTCTAAGCGACGAATCTACGATATTTATTCTTATTATGAAAGTTGAATCTACATCAATTCCTTTTCTCGAAAAAGCGAAGGAGACTGGCCTGTATTCTTTTTTTTTTTTTGAGGACATAATTGAGTCGAAATGACAATGAATTCGTATTTATGATCAAGCCACCTGTTGCGAGACAGAAATGAGGACAGCTCAAGGATAAGGCGCGAAGAAAACCGCGGCCGCGCAGGAATCTTTTTGTTCTCGTCAATGGGGTACCAGGAATTCGCGGTTGGATTGGGTCGATTAGCTATTCCAGGATAATCGCTAAGCCACGCATCACCGACGATGTATATCATTAAAGTTGCGCTCGTTCCACGTCGGATGACATCACGCTGCTCTGCTCACCTTTGGGTGAGCATTCTGTTATCTTTCTCTCTTTTCTCGCCGCTATCTGACATTCTCTAACTAAGGAACGACAATTTTCCATTGAATTTTTCCACTGAAAATAGGCCTACTTATCGTTACTGGCAGTTTCGACTCGAAACGTTGTCTGATCCCAACAGATCGATACGTTCGCATTTTATAGTTTCGCGTTGTTTTCCCATTGCCTCACTCGCGCGGCGAAATACTTTGTTTTATAGTTTAACATCGTTTTCATAAATCACTCGCGGATGACGGGTGCTGTCGTTAAAAATCTTTCTTTCTCTCGTCAAGATATAGATACATACATACGCACGTTGCCTCGCGAGCGACGTAAATCAGTCACTGTTAATTTACATATATTAATCTTTATGCCTGTAAAATTAATATGTAAATAGCTACTGATTTAATGAATTGTCAATATGCGAGAGCGAAAGAGGTAGAAAGGGGGAAAGTGAGAGGGAGAAAGACATTGTCGTATTGTGATCTGAGCCGTGTCATGAATTATCTTCAATACCGTGCTTGGCTATATGATAATATCCTACGATGAGCTTGTATTATCTTGATAAATTCACGCGAATGCAGCGATTCTTTTGGCAATTTTTTTTTTGCTGTAAGATACCATTGTTTCGTGTTACGGTAACATGCCAGTCGCGGCTTGACAACGCGAGCGTAACGCTGCGCATGAGTCCGCGGGTGCGTGCCATTCTTATACGCAGCGAGAGCGCCGCTCGAGAGCGGCGACTAGGCGGAATATTCTAGTTAAGTATAACCGAGACGTCGTGACTCTCCCCGTTGTCCTGTCATCTGAAAACCGGTATTTTTCGGTCGAGAAACTCGGACGATTTCCGCGTTCGACCGTGATCCCTTCGATTTCCGATAGCTCCGTCCGCTCGGCATCCTGGAAGCGCCGATTCGACACGGCGCGGCGGCGAGCGGGTGCAACGCGCCGCGTTATGCGGTCCGCGGGATATACAGGGGCATACACAATTTATAATGCAATTAGAGCCTCGGATGGTAGCGCTCGGATTTATGGCAGGTAGAGAATCCACCGTGGAGAGAGGCGGAGGGCGACTGGACCGGAGGAAGAAGAGGATGAGGAGGAGGAGGCGGCAGTGGTGAAAGAGGAGGTAAAAGAGAAAGGAGAGGAAGAGAGAAGGACGGCGGCGGTGAACCGACGGCGTCGGGTCCCGATACGGGGGCTATATTCCCGTGGAATGAGTTATATGCCTCCCGCGGTAGCCGATGCATTATTTATCGCTCGGCTTTTCATTATTTCTTCGTCGTATACTTACGTAGCGGAGCCAGCGCTCGAAACGCGCTCCCCGGCGTGGCGATGGCGTTCGTGCTCGTTTATCCTGGCGAGAGAGTTTATCCTAATATCTTTCTATTCGCTTTACCATTTGAAATGAAATAACACAAAAATCTTAAAGACGTATACTTGAAAAACTTCATTAAAAATTGTTAAGCGATTTTTCTAGACGATTCTTAATCTTTGGTGCGTTTTTCAGTTTTAATTTCGCATGCACGATAATATATTAAGATATTGGCTGTTGTTTTAAATGCAAATTTGGTAAATTCAAATGTATCATGGAACATGTTAGCGTATTTCATGCACGCCACGAGCGTCGTTTTCTTCTCTTTGAAGATTCTTACGAGCTTCCTTCCATCTCTGCTACACACGGAACGTGGCGCGATTTTTTCGCCTCTCGCCATAGTCTAGGGACGCCTCTATTATTAAGAGCTATAACTTATGTCGACGTTACGATGCTAATGAGGATTCCTCGCGCGAGTAGCCGCGGCTATTTACAACCGCGTATTTTTCCCATTAGCGCTCGAACGCGGTAGCGCTTAACGCGCCAAGTTACGCGCATTTTAGAAGATCCGCGTCTCCACCTGTCGCTCCTTTTATCCATGTTCGTCTTCATTGATTTCTCGCTTACAAGCGTACTTCGATAAATGTCTCGTAAATTTCGTCCATCCGATCGTTTTCCAACCACGGATGTATCTTTATACGCCAATCGACGCGTACGTTTTTGCCTCGTGCGCGTACAGCACACAATTTAATTGAGATTTACTTTAAATTAATCGTAAAACATATTTTTTCTTTTATCTGTTACCGCACTGAAAATATTTAGGAGAAAGCTGCTTTAATCTTCAAATTTACTAATCGAACGCGCAAATACCTGTTATTAAAGTTGAATGATAGATCTGTACAGTATCCGTCTTTTCACGCGATTCCATCCACGTGACGTTAAAACATACGTTTACGTCATTGTTAATCGACACGTGTCCTAATTACTAACGACGTAGGCGCGAAAAATCGCGGCAGCGCGATTGCTGGAGCAGAAACAAACACGCGAAATCGTTCGGCGGAGCGTAACCTGCCGAGTATTATCGTGACATTAAAATCAATCGCCGAGCGGAGATTAATCGCAAAGCGTGCGGGTATAAATCACTTTCGATGAGGCTTCACCTTCCGCGTTCGCGGAGAGGCAGGGAGTTTCAGTGCACCTCTCTTCTCGCGTGCGCTTGCGGTTCGCGAGGGGAGCAGCTTCTCGTTCGCTCGTTCACGAAATATTGAGAGCGCGCGGCTCGTTTCACGGCGGCTTTTACACGGGGTGGGGGAGGGGGGGAGGACGATCGAAAAATCGATAGCTGCTTTCCGACGCGGTGAAGGTACCGTGACGTACTCCAGATAGACGAGCGTGCCAGAGAGAAAGAGGGACGAGGACTGGGGTAGGTAGCGCGGATGAGCTTTGACCCTATCTGTACGCTACCAGGATATCCACAGAAGGTTCGCAACGAGGATAATCATTTCTCGGAAGAAAGCTGCGAGCCCCATTCTTCGTGAGCGTCGAGTATGTTTAGCGATTAGGCAAGATGATTGACTTCACCCGTTGCCCTTTTCGAGATTTATGGCGTAAAGAAATAAATGTTACTCGGGAATCGCGTTGCGCATCCACCTTTCCGACGTACGCGCGGAATTCTTCCAGACGTTTAATTTACAATGAACTTTTTTTTTCAAATTCTGCGAGTTACGACTGCACATACCGTATGCTACAAGGGTATAAAATGACGATGCCCTGTCATTTGAGATATATTTTTCTTTTTGCCTTTGCATGCGCGTACGACGATAATTTTAGTGATACGTGTAACTTTTTGTGGATTAACATTTTAGGCACTCGGCGGAATTAGTATCGGCGGTAAATTCGACATCGGCGAGATATTAGAAAGTCTCCCTTCCGCGGCGTGTTACAAGGTATTATAGATGAAGGCGCGCTCGTGGGAGGCGTCAAGGAGGCAAAGTCGAGCCCCGAAACCGTTAATCGCGAGCGTTAATTACGATAATCGATCGTCCCGAGAACGTGTCTTCCGTGCACCGCGTGTCTCGAGATAACACGCGATGCATCTGTTGCGTTTACGATCCATTGATGGGCTTCTGCGCACAGCGAAACCGCCAGATAGATCGAGGGCGACGCGATGAGAGAAACATTACGTCGCGTTGAATAAATAACAAAATCGCGCATCTTCCGCCTTTTACAGATTGTTTGTAGAAAGTGTTAACATCCGATCTAATTTATCGCGTATTTATTAGCGATTGCTTAAGGGGATCTCTGTTCAATCTCTCTTCAGAAGCTTTCGCAACGTTACGGCGAGTCTCTCGACGCGAGTTCCGCGAACGGTAGCGAAGTTCTAGCAATATAGTTTTACTCTCGTTGTCGACAAACAACGCTATATAATCGCGTTACGCTTCTAAAACGGCGATATGTCAAAGTGGCCGTGCCACAACAAATCAGTCGCGAAATATTCCTACGCGACGCATTTGTATGCTAATTGCGACAGCCGCGATCCTTGCGATGAATAAATCCGTTAGACGGGATTATACCTATACACACACCTTCGGCTGCATTCCGGATTGTTCGGTTCGCGCTTTCGTAACACGCGCAACATTCAGAACGATAAACACAATTAATGGGGCGAAAGTTGGAGCGCGCCCGCGCTCCAAGCGCTCATTCGCTCTGCGTGATTGACGCGCGATTTAAACGACGTGCGCGTTCGAGAGAAGGCGCGGGCCTCGCGACGGGCGAATAATGCGTCTATCCGCGCGCGGACGTCGCGAATAGAGACATTAATAAAGCGCTCTTCGTGACGACGACGACGACGACGACGACGACGAGGGAATGCAGAAGGAAGAGCGGGTCGCGGGATCTCTCGGTGCAATACAATACGCAACGGGCATCTCGGGTAATGGATGCTGCGCCCGGGTCCGGTTGGATGATGTTACGGGCGATGTTGCCCCAGATGGTGGTGCTATCTCGGGACTCTGATGCTTACTCGGATATACGCGTTATCGGTCAGGCAATCATGGGCATCGAATAAAAACGACCTGCCGGCCGGCTGGCCGGCGCGGCGCGGCGCGGCGCGGTGGCGTTGATACGGATGCTGCGGAACGGAGACCAGGCGGATGATGCGGTCTTAATATAAAGTGGAGCGAAAGAACCCCTCTCGCGGCTTCAGTATTATCCGCCGAGAAACGATGAGTCGATAATTTTCATTGTTTATCGGTATATCATCGCTGAGACGCTTTGAAGAAGCGGAGCGAACACCTCAGCGGATTCGAGATCACTTCCCTGTTACTTAATCCAATTTCACGTCTCGTCCAGGCATTGTCTTGTTCCGTTATCTTCATATCGCTTTTTAACGCGTTATTTCTCGCAGCTTGACGAACGGAACGCTTTATTTATTAGTAATCAATTCGAAACTGATACACGACGGTTTTATTGAAAATTACGATTATCGGGATATCCGGCGAGTGGTAGGGAACAGGTCGTCGCTCGCGTATAGTAAAAGGTCGATCTCCGGCGATGTACTGGAATCGCCGCGGTTCATCGAAGTTATCGGCCAGGGTCCGGTTTCTCTTAACGACTGATCCGACGCCCCGCATCGTCCCGGCTTTGTGTACCGATCAATTCGCGGGACAAAACGCCTTGCCGGCCACGTGTAAACGAGAAAACGGAACGAGTTTACTAGTGTCCAGTTCCGAGTTTATCGCGTACCCTCTGCGAGGCCCCCTCGGTCGACCATTAGTCGGTGTCAGCTATGCGCGGCCTTCTCCTCTCCCTCTGATGCAACAAGTCAGGAACCACAGCGAAATGGAAGCCGGACCTGTAACGCGACCCCTTCAACACCTTCGAAGAATTAAGATATCGGAGAAGGAAAATAGGTTTATCGTCCTTCCCCTTTTTAGTGCTGTACGGGTTTCTTCCCTACTGCTTCTTATACACACTCATTATCATAAGAATGACTTTGGACATTGATACCACAGAAACTATTTCTATGCATAGTTTCTATGCATTGAATATATAAGGAATATATAAGGAATACATTCAAATATATAAAAAAAAGTGTATTGTAACATGAAGATTGTTATTTGTATCGATCTCGTGATCGAATTTCTTTTATTCACGTAACCCGACTGGAGCAGAAATTTTCTGTGAAACATTTTTATCCGGTGCACGTTCTTTACGAGGTGCACAAACAAGTATATCGCGGCGATACTCCATCGGGACGACTAGGAAACAAACGTGTAAGCAGGCTGCCGACAAGAGCTGCAATTGGCGCATTGTTCCAGCGCCATGCCGATATGCAAATCGCACCGTTAGAACGTCGTCATTGTATTTCACCCATCTCACTGGCTTATTAACTTTGGCGTTTATGACCCCTTGAACCGCGTCGATCCGGGATCCGAGAGTGCACTTTATCGTCCGTTTTATAGCGACGCGCACTACCGAGAGCGGAATTAAGACGGCGCAAATAATGCCCGTTCGCGAAGACACGCCCGTTATTTTGTATCCGTCGTCGGCTGTGCCCACGGGTGCCCGGTCCCGATAATTTATACGGAATCGTGAAAATTTTATTACTCCGTCGCATCCGATCCGGCGACCGTTTGAACGCGCGCGCGTGATCGCCGCGCGCCGTACGGCGCGACGCGCGAGCGAGCGGGGCTGTATAAACGATCGCGGATATCAGGTGAATGAAATGATTAATACTCCGCATCCTGTTATCCGCCTTAAGAATCCCGCTCCGTACCCGAGAAAATCGCGACGCACAAAGGCGCGCTCGCAACGAACTCCTCGCGGATAACGATCGGCGCGGTGCGCGCCGCGCGCGTTGTGCACCGAGGACGCAAAGTGTAAGCGTAAAACGTAAATGAGAGAGTCGTACGCGCTCGAGGAGGTAGTCGACGCCAGTCGCCTCGGCGTGGCGCGTCGTTCCTTTGAGCGCGCAATATCGATAGCATCGGGGGTCGCGGTCAAACACCATGATCAATATTTCCGCAGTCGCACGTGGGAGTTGCTCGTGGCAGGATGACGAACACATGCACTTCGGAAGCGGATATCCCGCGAGCTCGTCGCAAAAAAAATCTTTATATCTCATATTCCGTTATTTAGAACAATGTACTGCAGCATAATTAAATTTTCTCATTCTGATTTGTGCTTTGTTGAAGACATTATAGTGATTTGGAGATAAAAAGTAAACAATAATGTTGAACTTTATTTTGTTCTGCTCTGTTCGTAATGTTAACAGAGATACGGTCGAGACATCCTGAAACTCCGGCGCTAAAACCGACGTAGTCTTCCCCCGAGCTATCAAATTCCGCGAGAATAAAGATGTGGGATACATCGGACGCCTCCGTGAATGGGATTATTAATATTTCCCGTCTTGCATTCTTTCTCTCTCTCTCTCTCTCTCTCTCTCTCTCTCTCTCTCTCTCTCGCTTTTGCGCGCGCGCGCAAAGCGCCTTTCTCCGTACCGTCTGCGTGCACACACAAGATACCCTTGCCGATAATTTATGCGAAATCATGAAATCAAGTTTTACTACTTCTTGCCCTTCGGCTATCTTCAAACTATCCGGATGAGAGAGATCTTTCTTAGATAATTATCCCTTTTCAAAGATAGTCTTTTTAACTGGCAAATAAAAAGATAAACTTTTTCTTTATGCACAAGATTTACAACATATCAGTGTTAACGTATATCAGTGATCGGCATCGGCTGAACATCTCCGGCCTGATTTTCGTGTTGACGTCCTATACCTATCCCTTTTTTATTTGTCGCGTCTTAGCAACAAGTGCCAGAGTGTCACGCGTGCCTTAGTTACACGGATCCAACGGCTTGTTATTGTCAAGAGGAGGTAGCGAGTGTCGACACGAAAATCGGGACCGAGATGTTTATCGGGATGTTGCAGATCATTGACGTATATATAGTGTCATATTGTTGAAGAGGGCGTCTACAAAAATATCTCGACTCTCTTCTTGTTACACGTGAAACGCTGAGAGCGTCTCTATATATTTTCAAAAAGATATCTCTCCACGTATATGAGATTGTCCGTGAAGAGATTAAGATACCGTGCGTTTGATCGACGGATCTATCGATCGTTTCCTGTTCTTATTTACGGCGACATTCTGCGCGCGTCGCGATGATAAAATATTTAGTCGATGACATGTCGCGTAGAAATTGTCCGCAACAATTTACATTCCGCGGCAACATCAACGTGTGAAATGGAAGGTGCTGCGCGAGTGCAAAAATAGATATATCACTCCTGGGTATGTAGCTGCAGTAGCGCGTCTTTTTTCGATGATACATGCTCAGCATTATATTAATTGATCGCTAATAGCTACCTTCGCGACGCCGAGTGAGCTTACGTAAACGTGAAATTATAGAGAAAAGCGGTAGCGTTATCACGGCAAATCGTTATTTATCGTGTCGAAATCGGCCGGATACGCTGATCCTCCGTACAGCGACTTCATACACGGATAATTAAGATATCCCGCGCGTCGGATAGATTTATGAATATTTTCTGCGCTCTCCTCACCTTCGTCCTCGAATCGCGACGTTGCGAGAGCCGCGACGGCGAAATTCGCTTTAATATAACATCGTATATTAACATCCTGTAATTAATTTTGATCATACTGAAACGTGGATTTCAGCATTTTGCAACGTGGATTCGCGTGCGTCGATTCTAGTTCTATCCGTAACGCGAACTGAAATTTTTACGGAATACGAAATTATTATAGCATCAGCATTTTTTTTTTAGTATATTGCGTTTCATGACATCCGTGAACCAATGACAATCTAAATTTGCATAAAGCAGATCACGATGAAGATTATGTCAAGGCGCAGACACGGGTAAACTAGAGTCTCCAAATTGGTGAACTGGTCCGACGCTTTTCGCTCACGAGATCCATTTGGAGATTTGTCGGGAGAACGGCACACGGCGATTGACCGATTTACGAATCTAATATGGTCAGCCGTCCTATGAAACTTATTATAATCGATCTCACCGATCTCTCGGGATGCTAAAAATTTTGTTACGCTTTTCGCACCACGTCCACATGCAAACTAAGATAATTGGCAAAGCGCTGCTTTAAAAAAAAAAAAAAAAACAGGTAGTCACGACGCCCGGTGTTTCGTACGGGAATAACGTGAAATAAGTATTTTTACTTGTGTTCTTCTTTTACGACGCGACGTATCATTACTTTAATGCATCGTTGCCGTTCGCGAGGAAGGACGTACGAGCGGCGAATCGAAATCGTCTTGATCGTCGGCGGTAACGGAGTAGGTTACTAATAGTGGGCTTGGTGGGTCGGTGGGTTGGTAGACTGGGTTGGGCTTCTTAGAGGTCCACCGAGGTCAGCTGTGTGCGCGAAGGATATGGTTGCCCAAGGCACCGATGACATCGAGGAACGAATAACCGGGTTCGAGAGTCGAGAAGAACGGGCACGTCGTCGGCCGGACAGAGACCTGCCTTTCAATGAAACGTTTCCGAATAATGATGCCAACCCTTCTTGATTACGAGGTCATTCGCGTTCAGCGGCATACCCTTCTCGTAATTTTCCATGCAACACAGTTGATGTTTTCATTTGACGGAGGGGGGGAAAAAAGAGACATGCGATCTTCACATGCGATCCACATATCATGTTTGAAATTCAATTTTTATTTTCATGATTTGTGAATCAAAGCTGACATTTTTAATAAGGAAGATTTGATACGAAATAATAATAAAAAAATCAATGGAAGCAATAATTGCTAGAAAAATTACGAAAATTATAAAATAATTGATTCAAAAAATTTATATTACTAAGATTAAGAAAACACTGTGTTCAAGGAATATGTCAGAAATCATATAATTTGCATCAAAATCTGTTTCTTCAACATGCATGCAGCGTTTTTTTTTTGCATAATCGAGACTTTTGTCCCAAAACAATTAAGTAATGTGCGTGCGCCGTCTTCGAGAGAGGTCCGCTCGCGATGCGTGTCGCTAGTACACATACGCGAATAAGTATTTCATGCACAAGTGGTTAGAGAATCCGGTGTGTCTTCGTCGGATGAGAGAACGGTATAAAAAGGAGAGACAGCGGTGAGGAGGCGAACGAAGAGGAGATGCTGAAGAAGGCACGGGTCATGCAACAACAGGAAGGTTAGTTGCTCGGGGCGGCGACAAGCGAGCGAACACCATCTCGCCACGGCTCTTACATACGTAACCGGCTCTCATAATAATTTCACTCGGCCACGAGGGACCTGGCACGATGTGCAACGTATGTTTCCTAGAAGCTTGTCCTTTCCGCGCGCGCGTTTGCAAAAGAAAAGAAAAAGGGATTATAAGGATTGGTCATTATTATACACCGGCCGGAATAGAAAAGGAGAACAGGTGTGATTACCAGTTGAACTGATCTTTCTGCTATCACAATCGAGTTACGAGAGTTTAGGCGCGCGCAATACAGTATGAAAATTTTTCGAAAGATCGCCCAATACTGCTTATTCTGGTAATTTTCAAAGAAGTTTCTTCTTATCGAAAACTGCCATTATAGAATTTATGATAACAATCTTTAGATTAATCTTTAGATGCGAAATTAATCTCTCAGAATCACTTCTCCATTTTATTTGCGCATTTTCATTAGAAAGTCGCATGTTGAGTAGACGTTTTCACCAAAATTATGTCAAATTTGCGCGAGATATGAAGCAATTGGTTGCATTTTATATATTGGATATTGGAATAGGAGGACGGAATTTCAGGCTACTACTGGCACGTGCGTCGTTTACACAATACTGCATAATCACGAGCGCGATGACCGTCATCAACCGCTTGTTGTTGGTTCCGGCGCGTTATTTCAGGGTGGTCTTCAATTGCCACGGCAAGAAGATGAAATTCACTCCTTATCGCTCGCACCTGTCTAAAGTACAGATGTTACGAGAGTACTCGTTAGCGGAATATCACGTTAAACAATACGAAATATAGTAATTTATCGCAGCATTTTCGTGACTTTCTCTTTTACCGGGTTTCTGCATGATTTCGACGAGATTAGTTGCGATGCATAAGCCAAGTCTGAGGAAATCGGGTCAATCGGGATAATCATGATACTGGAAATAACTTTCAATTTGCGCGAACTCTGTAATAGTAGTGAAGCTTTTTTAAAAATGATAATTTAATGGGCATTCTAACACACAGGATCGATGATCATCAATTATACCCTTCAAAGATGTCACGTTTCGATGTCACGTTTTTCCAAATATATCACATCTCATTTCGATCGACTGCTCTATTCGCGCGAGAGAGTACCGCTTTCTGCAATCAATGAACTAAAATAACCGCTTCAAGAATTAGGTCTCCGAACATGCTTCGATGAGCTGTGTGTGTCTGTATGTGTGTGTGTGCATCTCATCGTATATGCTGTATTACATTTTCTACGTACATAGGTAATTTTGCAAAATTACGTTTTTTTCGCGACTGACATACGCATCGAAGGCTCGCAACCGAGATTCAATCGCGACGATCGTAATCGGTTAGAGAGTGCTAATGCAGGCATCGTCGTCGTTAAAGCCTTTAATTAGGTACTCTCGAGTGTATACACCTGCGCGATTTCACGCGGCGTCTGAGCGTAATTGTGCCTCGCTCGGTTAACCCTTTATCCGGGGTCCCGGGCTGCCGTGTCGACCGTTGAACAATCTTTCGACGAGAGGCCCTCGCCGCTCCTTTTTTCCACCTCGATGCGCTCTGATTGCTATGGTTCGGATTTTACGTAACATTGGATAATTAATTCTAGTCATACGGATCGTGATTTTTTTTGTTTGCGCCGAATCGAAAGCGTGCGTCTCCACTCAATTATTTTTTATTATTCGAGCTCGCGCATGATCCTCCCCCCTTTGTGCTCATATTTATACGAAGAGAACTTTGTCAAAAGACTTTGATTCACTGATTCTCTCTTTTATTTCGCAAAATAAAGCAATTAGACTATACTATTGACTGTGTAAAAAAAAAATGCACGACTTAAATATAATGAAGAAATTTTCACTGAATGTGCGCACGCATCGGCGTTATGCTCTATAACGTGCACACTTGTAGCGCCACTCGTAAGCGCCACTCGTAAAGTTCGCCGTTTGCAGCACACAGATCGTGCGGCTTGCTGGATTTATGTTAACTGTAAATATATATGGTCCGCTTGATGGACATTAAGGAAGTTCCTCTCGAGAGTCGAAATCATAATTATATTATCGCATCGCGGCGGTTTATTTCCTTCGAACTGTCGGCGCTCGTCGCCGATCTCTTCTGGGTCGATCCTTTGTTTTACGATGATTGGTGATTATATATCGTCTCGGCGGCGATCGCGATCATCGGGATTTCTTCGCTCTGTTGCGAAGGCTCCCGCTGACGTAGCGCATGTTTTAGGATTGATGGACAGCACGGATCGTTTGTACGCCTTCTTGCTTCTATTACGGAAATCGCCGCGGAATCGTTGACCGTGACAGACGGTATTCAGGGCGATCCTGTTTCTCACCGGACCCGTTTAAATCAGCCGCAAGTGGCTGCATGCTCCGCGACGATAATCGATTGGCTCACGATGTACGGTTTGACGAACATTTATCGGCTTATTGGAAACGCTCGGCACCTCGTTCTCGCAAGCAATGAGAGACCTGTTCCGCGATTACTCTCAATCGATCCGTCTATTATCTAATCCACATCACCGCATCCATTTCGGCTTCGAGGATGTAACTCGTCGATACGGGTTTTCAAGCCAAGAAATGCACATTTCCTGCAGACATTGAGTGCACATTACGGAGCGAAACCGTAATATTTAATTGAACATAGCTGCATGTACACTTTTTTTTTAATTCTTAAGCAAAACTAATTTATGAACGAAATTCTGTGGTTATTTTTTTTATTTTTTTCTCATAAAAGGCTAAGCAAACTTGAAAAGTGGAAGAAATGCTATAAATTCATTTTACTCTTTATTTTGGTGACGCTCCGTCGTAGGTTATTGTGGAATAATTCCTTTAAATACATCGTGGTAGCAATGTGATTAAGCCATTTTGTATAAACAAAAATTGAATTTGCGTCGCGGAATTATCGGAGGTAGTTGTGTCAATTATCTGGGTCCTGTGAAAACGTCAGGGCGGCTTTAATCAGAGTATCTTGTTTTTCGTTGAAACGTAAACTCCACGCGAGACAATGATATCTTAACTGGGATCTCAATAGGGTTAATTAATACGAGAGAGAACCGACAATTGCAGAGGCGAGAGAAGAACTCCAGCTATGGATTATAGTAGGTATATTGTAACTTACTGCTTGGATGAGCCGCGCGTTCGCCACGTGTTAACTAAATTGATTAATCTTCGCCTTGGCGTCGATTAATTATTAACACACTTTTGTTATCTTGACGTCGGTAATTACATTACCAAGTAGTGGCGTATAATAATCACGTACCAATATACATTACGCATTACAAAATGTTGGGAAATAAGTAATAAGGAAAAATTTATAAATTTTGTAATATCAGTAAATTTCACGTACCTCTTATGTTATTAATCATATTTAATTTATTATCAATATTTCTAATGTTTTTTCATTGATTTTTTAAATGATTTACAACAGATATTTTTTCTTAAATTGTCTATTAAAAATGTTTATTTGTGTAAAATTGAAAATTAATCTAAATTTTTGTATACCGCTGAAATGTTGACTAAAAAAAGAATTGATAGATAATATTTAAATATGGATTAATACACAGCTGCAAAAATATTGTTTAAAGTAATATTTGTTAATTTTTTAGTTACATTTTGATAAACAATCGTAATAATCTCAAAGGTATAAGAAGTCTGCAGTTTGACACGATAATCTCAACGTAATTTATAAGTGCATTATGACAAATGTCGATGGACTCGATTAATTCGCAAGTATCGCGTGCTTTGTCTTTTCATTGTGGTGGAGCTGTCGCGGAATTATTCAGCCGGAGCGGGAGCGCGATGTAAGACGCGCGGGCTGGGGTAGCGTGTAGGAGCACGGTATCGAAGGGTCAGACCGAAGCATTGGCGGCCAATAAGATAGCGGCGACTTCCTTGTTTGGCAACGACAGCGATCGAGAGATCGCAATTAGGCGAGCCGCGTCAAATGCTCTAGCCGGTGGGCTCTTATCTCCCCGCGTGGCCCGTACCGTTCGCTTTCTCTTTTCGATCGAGCTACCGATTTCGGTGGAAGTCGAGATGGCGAGACACCTCGGCATCATGAGATTACGGCGACCTGCCCACGGCAACACGTTCCTTCTCCTTCCTTTATTTTCGCACGACGCGACGAAGGGTGGGAATGCATTCCCAGTCAGGGTGGAAAATTCACTTGGCACTTTTCTTTTTTCACGACTCGCGAAATAACGGATGCACAGGTTTGAAGCGGCGTGACATTTGCAGTTACGAGATTTTCGTAGAATACCGGCAAGCTCTCGGCAATTTCCTGCTGTAGGAAGTACACGGTAGTTCTTGTCCTTCGAAGAAGTTACGATCTCTTGAAGTGTCGACGGTACGGTAACGTCTTGCGTTTTTTTGTCTATTACGCGTGAGTTACCGGTGAGAAATTGGTTACAGCTTGATGATTCGCTGCTGCCGGCGCAAAAACGCCGGCATGATCTCTGTGCGCGTATTTTTTGTTATATTTTTTATTATGTAAAATTACTTTGTTACAAAGCAAAATTGTAGAAAAATATGTCGCTAAAACTACTATCAATTCATAAAAAGGTAAATAAAGAAAAACACATGTTTTGAAAGTAATTGGATGAATTAAATATTTTTTTGATAACGCCATAATAAAAAAAAAGATAAAGAAAGTTTGTTCTATCATTTCCTCTAGATTTATAGAGTAGTGCGTACACGAACATACTACGAGCCGATATATAAAAAATTTTCTTCGCGGCTTTCACGGAATCGTGCAATTTCTCGAAACCGACGAATTACGATGGCATCACGGAGATTTTCACGGAATCGAGCACTTTACGAACGATTGACGGATGACTCGTTTTTCCGGAAAGTCGTAACTAGAGCTAATATCTACGGCATCTTGCGGAGTGTCAGATATCCTGACGGCGCTATCTCGGTGCCTGTTATTAAAATCCCGAGTGTAATTGAAATACTACAACATGACGCGATAAAAGACAGTTATCAAAGCTTTAGCGAACCGTATCGCTGAAGGTGAAAAGAATTATACGTTAAAGCGTATATATGTAGAAAGAACTTGAGGCTTAGATTATCGATTGGATATCGGGATATAATTGCGACACTTAGACAAGATAAATATGTATCTAAAACCTTAGATTGCAAGCAAAAAAGTGTCGAGTTTTTTCTTCCAGTTTCCGATTGATTTTAAGCTTAACTTTACTATTTCTCGTTCAGCAGTTACTTCGCAAGACATATCTCTCGGTATCTTTTTCCAGTAATAAAAAAACTTCTCTCTTGATACGGCTTGTCACGACGAAATTGATAATTTACACGTAACGTAATATATTTTTATTCGCATGCACAAGTTAATTGCATTTAATAATACAAGTTTACACTTCTTTCTTTACACATTTACATAATTATTATTTTCCTAAGAGAATACGTTTATAAAATTTTGTTTTTTCCGCCGTGATCCCGCTGTACGCGTCCTGTGACGTCGCACTTACACGCAACATTGTCGTTCGGCATGTCGGCCGTTAAATACTCGTATAGTGCGCCTGTTACATTGCGGTACCGCTCGCACCGAATACGCATATTCATTTCGGTTTTTGCCGCGACGCGCACGTCGCGTACTCTCCTTCACGGTTGAACCCGGTGGCATGTCCATCGTTACGGCCACCGTTGCCGGGAGAATCCAGCAACAGCTAGGCGACATCGAAAAAGACCCACTCGTCTTCGGGACATTACCGGTGACGCTTTAGAGATCCTTATGGTGTTCCTGGTACAAGCGTGAGCGCGCATACACGGCACGGACGAAACGGTACAGGAGGCCTCCCCGTCGTAGCTGGCTCCTGCCAGCTTCCGGTATAATAGTTTCTTAGGGAAGCCACGTAGATGGCTGCCGGCTATCGACAACGTTTTTTACGTTTATGCTTCGCGTCCGCTGATGAGATCAAAATATAGCGATGCGGTCTCGCGTAAATTACGGTTTTATTTAAACGTCGTCGAGGCACCGTTGAAGTAACACGGATTCCACGAGGCTGTGATTTATTCGGATGATCGCGCCGAAAGAGTTTTTAATCTCTCAGAAGGAACACGAGCTAACGAAAGAATTCGAGGAATGAACGTTTAAAAGGAACATGCTTCTTTTGACATATCCCATTAAAAATGAAATTTTTTTAATTTACGAAAAGAAATAGTTACAAAAAAATTCGTATATTTGAAGTAGACATTGTTAATCGTTATTGTGCTTTTTTTAAGTAAACAAGGTGAAACGTATGTTATATTTAGCACTTGTTGGAAGAAAGAAACGAAAATTTTCTATTATTACTCTAGCAGAATTTAATTTGTTCGATCCGCCTGCTTTCTCTCCGCGTAGTGCTGATAAAGTATAGTTTATCGTAATCTTGTATACCGATAGCAGGAGATAATTGCGAATCTGTCCCATCGAGCGCAATTTTAATTCGATTCCTCCGAGTGCGCCTCGTACGAATGCCAAGAAACGGTCGCTGATTATAGGCCAACATTTGTATCATACTCGTCGCTACCTACGACCGCGTGCACGCGTGCACTTAACTTTTTGTTCAGGCCGATTGAGCGACACGCTCCACGTGGCGCGTGTTCAGGATAATGCCTGGAATGCTTTCCACCGATTCTGAGCCGGTAGCCCCGCTCGCTCGCGTAGCGCAAGAAAACGGTGGCTATTACTGAAATTCAACTTGCTATGTAACGTACATCGCGACGCGCCAGAAGGCGCCGGTTAAATTACGACGGCGATGTCCCATTTTACAAAAAGAGACGCGAGAGCTGCAGATTTAATACGTGAAGGCAACTATATTCATCGGAATCCGCGCGACAAATAACGCTCGGATAAATTGTAGTTGAATCTCTGGTAATGAATTGTGTCGGGTAAATATTTTAATAGTCTTGTAACCTGTGCTAATACATTATGTTTCTCGGTACGGAAATATATATTACATCTCAAATACGTATTTGAAGGTGATTGATAATAATTTTGTCATTTTAAAATCGTTTCATCAGCTCCGGGGAAATTAGATCGGTAAATGATAAGGAACAAGTAACTGTACCAACTGGACTAGACAGATGATTTACTAATTGCATGCGCTAAGGAACGCGCTTAGCCATAACGACAAACTCATTACAACTTCTCGTCGAGGGGACGAGCGCTAAAAATCGCTTGCTGCCTCTCACCCGATCCATTAAGTTGCAGCATCTACTTTCTATGTGTACACTCGGTCGAGTGCACGGCTCCGTGCGCACTTGAAATCTACAATGTATATCCAATTGCTATTCCCGGTATTATTAATAAATACACGTGGACCGGCGTGACGCCGCGGGCGATTTAGTCGTAGCAAGAACGTCGAGGAATAATTACAGTGGTCACGTATCGCAACCAGATCACCGGTTGACAGTAATCCCCCGTCGTAAATGTGAGGAACTCGAAGAGCGAGATCAGCTCGTCGTCGTCGTCGTCGTCGTCGTCGTTGTTGTCGTCGTCGCCGCCGCCGCCGCTGCCGTTGCCGTCTACCTCGACTGATGATCGATCAGCCTCGACAAACCTGGGTCCGCTTTATAACGGCGCTAATCTCTCTCTATCAGGAGGGGAACAGGAGCGCGGGGGCATCCGGAGGGGAAGGTTATATCCCCCCCCCCCCCCCC
>NW_012027843.1:634244-698914 GCF_000956235.1 Wasmannia auropunctata
CTCCGAAGTTGCCATAAGTAATCATGTCGACCCGTGGAAGTCGTTGGGCTCTCTCGACGATGAAGAAGAGAGTGACGAGGCGAGAGGAGGATTGACCGAGAGCGAGGCAAAAAGAGGAAGCCACCAAGAAATGCGGCCGAGAAAGAGGCGAAAGGGGAAGGGGAGGAGGAAAGCGGGCAGGAGGAGAGGGACAGAAAGACAGGGAGAGGAAAAAAAGGATGCGAGCTGAAAGAGTGACCGCAGTAGGAGAAGTCCGGGCGGGGCCCTTCACCGCGAGGACGAAGAAGACAAATAGAAGAGACGAGAGGAGAGTCAGGCAAGGTGCTTGGGACGGTCGCTCGGTCGCTACCTCGATCACGCGGTGCAATCTCGTTTATCGAGCAGGCTTTCTGCGATTATCATAGAGCTGGCGTATATTTTCGGGTTGTACTTGTCATTTTACTCTTCGTCGACGGCGTACATTTCGCTCATGGCGGTTATAACGCGGAGCAAGCTAATACATGCAGTACGAGGGACGAAGTTTTGAACGTCGTTATTTATTAGACACGCGAGTCGACTTACAAAGTGGTTTTCTCGAGCGAGCGAATAACGCTTGCACAACACGGAGCAAAATAAACACGTGAAAGTGAATTTAAAATGCCCTCACTTCGTATTGAGGTATGCCGGTCTTTTGGGGCTCGTTAAGATACGTCGAGTCAGATCGACGAGCTCGACGGACCGAAATCGAAGGCAATTGCGAAGCTATCGGGTCCCTGCTGGACAGTGTGCTCGAGATAACAGGCTCAGCAAGTCGTTAATCAGCAATAATTACCGATTGGAGATACGTCATAACGCTTGTGCGCTGCAGCAGCCTCGCCTTCGGTGGTATCTCACCGCGCGAAAGAAAAATCGAACGACGCCCCGATTCAAGGTCTTTCGCCGCGAGCCGATCGGAAACGAAAGGGCTACTCTATCCCGATGACTCTCATCTATCTTTCGCCCCGGTATAATCGAGATTGCTTCCGCGTCTTGGGCTTGTTTTCTAATTTACCGAGTCTTATGAAATATAAATCACACGTCGCGTCGCGTCGCGCGTATCTCTCTCCCTCCATGTCGCTATCTCTGATTTAGTTCCACCGTCGATCTCATTTGCATCGCGACGAGCGGGCGAGTAAATTAACCGACGCTTTCCGCCTTAGGAAATTGAAATTGTTCGTCATGTTGGATGCGATTGTATTTTCGATTACTGCATTCGTTATTCTCACGGCAACAATTAATATTGTCTGTATACGATCGCAAAAGCGATGTGGTCCACACACAGGTAGCGGGCCGCAGTGCCCGGCGCGATCGTTATAGGTATTCGAAGACATGCTTATGCCTCGCGCGCGGTCCCTCGACCCTTGACTCCCGAGGGAATTTCATTTTAAAAAGTCGTGCAGTACACCGACGACCGCGGCGCCGACTACACGGCCGACGTCGCCGGCGGCGATTATTTTGACCACTCACGCCACTAGCAGTTAGACAGAATTTATGCGCTAGCGCGAGAGGCGCACCGCGTGCGCTCTCGACAATCCTGCGGCTACTATCGAGACTTTGAAGTCGCATATTGTTCCGCGCGAATGTCTCGCGGCGGGTTGCGGTGTTTTCTAACGGCAGTTCGACGTGTACCAATGACTCCAACTCGACTTCAGATGCCTTCCCTTTTTTTTTTTTCATCGCGATGAAGAAGTCGACGTATGACGACTGTGGTGCACCTAATGCAGTTAAAAAAAATCATTAAAAAATAATGGCCTAGACAACTTTTTCATCTCTTCTCTGGAAATACGATCCTCTTAAACAATACCACCGATGGTTGAGTTTTTGTTCAGGTGCCAATTTTTTAAACTTCACCAATTACGCTGCCACTAAGCACTTCCAGAAATTTGTATCGTTCCATTTTGCACTCATCTTCGTCGTTCTTCGAAGTTCTTCTCTGGAATTGGCTGTCTAATCAAATTGACAAAGCTCGCGTGTCAACCATTAAAACAAACACAATGTTGCCGATCGTGTGGGTCTGTGCATCATCAGCTATAACTATAGATGCCTAATGAGCCCGAAAATTGCAACCAGTCATCGCCATGGTCTTTTCACTGTCCGTGCAAGACAATCGATGGCACCGTGTTTCATATATGACCGCCGTGCTTAGATACCAATTACAATAGATGTAGTATAAGCCAGTCTTTTGCCTTAAGCAATTTAAGCTTTAAGCTGTGACGTTAGTTTGTTCTAAATTTTAAATTTTACAATTGCGATCTGACCAGCTCACTTCAAATTGAGTGATTATGGTAATATCGGATGTTTTTTGCTCGAAAAAATGTCAGTTTAGAGCTTAAAGCTTGGGGTTTAGTACACCTATTGTTGACTAGGATTTACGTTCGAAATTTGCGAATAAGATATTCGCTTTTCGAAAGCAGGTACTACATGATTGAAGAATTAAGCGAAATAGCAAAGACTATGCTACAGGTTTTCTTTTTTTCTCGGCACATTCTTGAGAGGCTTTTTCTTTCGATGTTTTCGTGATATAGTTTTGACATCAAGGTTGTACGTATCAGATTGAAATAAATCTTCGTCAACAGAGAACAGCTGTTTGAATAAATTAGGATAAAATCGGAATTCTTGCAGAATAAAAATTGGTCTTCGACTTTTGTTTTTATCTTTGCTTTACTTTTTCTCAATTTTTCGAACCTTTACAAATATTTTTTAGTTATCTCTGATTTTTATAAGTTCGTTGATTGGACAAGATATGAATTTGTGTGTGTGTTATGTGAGCTAAGCATGCGACTGGTAATAATCGCTTTGATACTTCGATGCACGCAGCTGCCGGCTTTCGTACCATTTCGTTTTGCTTCAAGTTCTTCGTCATATTTGTTCTTCTCTGCTTCCCTATGAAGTTACGTTTCGTTATTCGCTTTTAGAATCGAAAACACGACTGCGCGACCTTAATGTGATAAAGGGTCAGCAAACATGCAGCGGCAACTTGAGGCCAGGCCTCGACAAGTACGCGGCTACCTTTCAGCTTCCTGAAGTAGCTACGAGCAACACGCGAAGTTACCGTTTTCTATCTTCGTCTCTATGAAACCCATCTTCTCGTTTGCGCTCCTTATTCAGTCAGACGCGTTTAACCTTCCTTGCTATTCGATAGTTACAGAAAGAGAGAAAGCATTTAATCCCGTTTAATTATAATCTACTTGAAAAGTAGTTAAAGTCACTATAATTTTAAGGATTTTAAATTTCTCTCTACACTGTGCAGTTGCTATTTTTATTGCTAGAAATAAGCGTGTAAATGTTTTGCACGTATAGTATTAATGTTTGGATTTCTAAATTCTGTTACAATAGAGTTTAATGTCTGCAGAAAAAATCATCCATATCATTCATTATATAATCAAAGTCACAACTTATCATTTAAAAATGTTATACATTTTCTAAACTTACATTGCTCCTTAAAATTTGAACTTTTGACATTATCGTCTTTATTTAATATGTTACGTCCGCAATTTTTATTTTAAATCAAAGTATACGAGCAAAAGACATTTAGTTGTAATGTTTGAAGCTGTTGGAACAGTAGTAAGAACTGAAGATCGCTCGCAATCCGCCAAGATGCGATAGTCAGTAGCTTCCAGTGCAGTGGTTAGACAGGATTCTGACAGATAGGTAGGCTGCCCTAAGGGCAACTCTGGTAGCTGCTAGCAACACGCTATGCCGAGTGGATGTCTTCGTCCGTGGCTTCCTCCTCGTTCTCCCCGACTTCGTGACGTTCGCTTTTCGACGATGCCGGATTGACATTTCCCTGCGAGCCGTGCGTTGCTGTAAATATCACGATTATCGTCCCGGGGCACGCGATGGTCGTGGCGTCGTATTGTATAGCATATTATGCGACCGGGCCGGAGAATTGCGGCAAAAGCCATACTTATGCCGTGCAATAAAAGCGCACTACGTAAATTAGAAATTCCAGCAAACACGAGACCGCCGTTATTACATGTCGGGCGAGTAAAACGGCCGCTACCGTAGCCGGTTCTCGCAGGTGTTTTGTGCGATTCGTACGAGAACTTTCGACATTCTCTTCCGAAAAGCAATCAACGCTTTAAGGTGATTTATTTCAGTGAATGCTCTCTTGCGAAAACTACGCCCATCTCTCTCTCTCTCTCTCTCTCTCTCTCTCTCTCTCTCTCTCTCTCTCCCTCTGCACCGTCCGCATTAACGATCGGCAGGTAATAATGCGGTATCGCGTCGTTGGGGTCCTCTCGAAATGCGTAGGGGATCTCGGCAAAAAAGTCGAGAGAGTCGCCCTCGTTACGTGTCGAAAACGAGCTTCTGGGAAGCTTCGTGTCTGGATAAGTTTTCGTCAACCGCAGACAGGATGCGTGTAAGAATTCTTTGCCGTTGGACCAGGCTCCTCTACCCTTTCTTCCTTCTCAATCCTTTCTCCCTCGATCCACATACTTCGTCCCCTTTCCCCTTTTTATTCGCTCTCTTTCTCTCTTTCTTTCCTTGTCCTTGGCTTTCGCGGTCGCACTTCGGTCAAGTTACCGGTACGCCGGCGCTGGTAACCTCTCCGCGGATTAATTCGAGATCGGAGCTGGGTGTGTGCAACCGTCGACCGGGTTGCACGCGCGCGAGGCGAACGAGGCGAGTGTGCTCGCAAACGTGGCGGTGCATCGCGCGCTGTCCGCACGCAACCTCGGGGTCGCGCTATCGGGTCCCTATCGTCCAAATATTTATGAGTCCTGCTCGCTAGCCAGCCGGCTTTATGACGTTGAATTTTATCCGCAACACGCTGTAAAGAAGCACACATTTCTTGCTCGCTGAGCCAGCTGTCCGGTGTACATACATCTCGCGTGATTTATAAAAAAAACTGCTTCATGACTATCCGTTATAATGCTCTGCTGATGATAATTGTGATTACACGAAAAAAAAGATGAGTTGTTAATGACTCAGCGAGTTTCAAGATATATTCGGAGACGTTTTTTTAAGTCTTTGTATCTCGAGAAAGTAACCGTTATAAGATTAATAAAAGAAAGAATAGAAAAGGAAATAGGGGAAAATCTTATCAACGCTTTAATAATAATTTTTAATAATATTTCCGATTTAGAACTGCTTTATAACTGCATACATTTTCGATATCACCCGCGACTCCATTGGTTCTCTCTCGGTAAAACTGTAAATCGCGATTTAATCTGGCGGGACGAAAAGTCGCGCTATCAACAGAGTAGTCGACTCTCGTGAAATGCTGACCTGCCACGCGCGATGTATTCCAGATAAGCGTATCCGCTTTTCTACGTATCTCGTGCGTTCGAGTCGTGTGTGCAAGTGCAGTTAACGTGGCCCAGCAAAGCGTGTAAAGAGGATCGGTCGGATCGGCCGCCTTTATTCAAGGTCGGATCCGGAAAGGAAAGTCCGATGCTGCCGCGCGTCAGTTGGTACCTGATCTGAAAATGACACCGTGTATATACGGGGTCCCTCTTTCCTCGCTCTCCTGTCCGTTCCGTGTCAAAGAGCACGGCCGTCGGCTTACTTCGATTATAAAGTGTCTTCCACGTCGCCGCCGCCGCCGCCGCTGCCGCCGCCGTAGTGCTTCGAGATACAAGTCAAGAATTTGACCCTCTTAAGCCCGGCGGGAGTGGCACGTCTCTCGCTAGAAATGATACGAGAGAGGTTTTCTGTCCTACATCGGATCGAGATTGACTCCCTCGATATCGCCAAGGATTACAGCGCCGCAAAAGTTCGAAACGCATACGAACGCATTCCAAAGTTGTAGTAAAGTCGGAGGTGCCGAGCAAAGGCCGATAAATTTACCTACATACTCAAGTAGAATAAAATTCCAAAGGAATTTCATGTATGAAATTATATTTCTCTGTTAAATCGTAAATTTTATTTTAGATGTTTCCTGCAAAGTTGAATATTTCTTTTTTTTCCTTTTAGTTTCGGTATTTCAATATGAAGGCACGCTTTAACGACGGGAGTCCTGATTTTCTCAAGTTTTCTAGGACGTAGAGCGTAGGATAAATCTCGAAACAATCGCGAGGTCAATTGATTCGATTCTTTTAACGGCGCGCAATGATTGTGCCCGCGCGGGTGAATAACTGCAGCTCGGCGAACCGTGTCGTCAAAGGGCGACTGTCGAAGAATTCTGTTCCTTTCAGTGTATTTCTCCAGGGGACAGGAGGAGGGACAGGGGAAGTGCCGCGCTGTCGCGGATAATCGCGATATATTGCAGGCAGTTATACGCGAAAGAGCGCGCGTGATCGCGAACAATTCAAATCCCTATCTCTCGTTTATGTGCCACGCGGAACTATGTACCGCGCATATTGCTACACGGCTTTAATTAATTCGTGATCGGTAGCTCGCGCACCGCGTGTGGATTCTTTTCTTCCGTCCTCGCCCCCTCACGCCGCGCGAAATCGGCATGCGATCGTTTCTTTGAGATTCCTGGAGGCCGCTTGGTTCTTAAAGGCTATAGTTTGCATTGTTTCCCTCGCTGAGTCTCGCATTTCTTTTTTCTAATTATATTGCTGAATTGATTTGCGAGCGCTATAAATGTCAGAGATACTTGAACTCATTTAAGACTTATCGGAACGTAATCACAGATTGGGGTTTTTAATAATTACATCCTCGGATAATACTCAAATAACTCGTGTATTGACACTTGAGATACAAGGGGAGGATGTATATTCTCTGAAATGCGAGCTAGTTACTTGATTACGTCTAATTAATGCTATCAGATAAGACTGATATATAGAAGGAACGGATGTTCACTTATCGCTGAGTAATTTTAATCGAAATAAATTTCAAATCATCTATCAAATAAATTCGAAGCAATCCCCATTAAATTATTTTCCACTTATTACCGGCAATCTCCATTCGAACCCTAATTGAGCGGTAATTTTTTACTGCAACAGTGTTAGTGATATTATATACTATTCGCATTTCGGTAGATCATATTTTTTGTTGTTGTTATTCTTGATTATTGTTCTTCTCAATATATATATTTTTCTTAGATACTTGTTGTTAATATGCTGTAAAAGATCAGATTTGGTTAAAAACTGTGTCCAATTCATCAAAATGATTCTAACAAACTGCTTACATATATAATACAAATTTTGATAAAAAATGTAATAGTATATTAAAATCACAGTCAACATCACATCGTAGTACCTTATACGATATTGTAAAGAATTATCCTTAAATTAATTCAATAAGGAATGTTTAATAACAATTTTATTCGCATCTACTTTAATGGATTTACATTGTATCATTTGTGGTACGTGAAAATAATGCGTACCCACCATAGTCAGCGTTCCTGCGTTTCTTCCGGCTCTTCAAAGCGACTATGTCCTGGGTTCTAGCGAACAAATGTCTGCCGCATTTGCTCACCTCGCCGCTTTACAGTTTCTCGAGTCACGGATCGCGCCATCCGGCCGGTAAATCGCACCCGGATAGACTCCTGCAATCCTGGCCTGGTGGTAGGTGATAACGATACGGTGCATTAGCGGCCGCGTGAATTTCTCATTAGTCATCGACGGTGCCCGCCGTAATTTCCAGCACGTGCGCCGTGCCGTATCCCCGTGTGTCGGTGGGCCCTTTTTCTTTCCCCTTCCTATCTCTTCCCTTCTCCCCCTCCCCCCTTCACCTCGGGTCACTCACGCGCGTTGATGGTTACGATGGAATGCTCAAATCGTATCTCGTTCGACGTGTGCGCTACCGCACGTGTCCTATTAATATCGCGTTGCACCCACACGCGGGTTAACGCGCGCGCTTTTAATGCGCACGAACCGCGGCACGCTGAAATATGAGAACAGCGCGGGCGCGATACGCGCGATCGTACAATGCCGCTCATTAATGGCCGGCAGCTCCGACGCCGGCGTCGCTCGGCCTCGCTATACGAATCGTCGGGTACGCGAACACTCCCCGGGCTCGCCAAAGCGCCGCCAAAGCGCGGAATAGGAGCGATTTGCCTCCTCGCATTAATGGCCCGCTAGTTACGAACGATACTTAATCCCATCTGTCAATGTCAGAGCGAAAGTTGGCCGACAGGTTGCACGAAAGTGGCGAGCGTGAAAACACGGCGAAGCGCAAAGTACCAACCGGCCGGATTATATCATAGAAACGCGTGGGGAAAGTTCGTTAAACGAGAATATCTGGCTGTACAAGCGTGCGCGTTACAGAGCAAACGCAAGTTCTTATAAACGTACGTAGGCTGAAGCGTTTATTACGCTCCAATTAATCCTTTTTGAGCGACCTGAGGATTGAACGTAGATTTAGCAGCGCGATGGTAGCATGGTATTTTATGGCGTATATAGCGATCGGAATACGATTTGATGATTGTCGAGAGTCAAATTGTAGGGTGATTTTCTTAATAATTTATAGTAGCTAATACCGCGCGCGTTATCGAGTTATAACGGCATTTAGAAATAATTTATATAGCATTGTCGCATCATCAATTGTGGAACACCCCGGGTCGAGGAGAGACGCGACGGAGGAGGAAAGAACGGAAGGATCGTGAAAGAAATCGACATTAATGATAGGCGTTGTACTCTTCGTGGGTGCTCTTACGATTACACGGATACGAATCTCCGGCGTGTACATGAGAAATAATAAATTAGCCAGGGTCCGACAGACCGAGCAGACAATCGGGCCTCGGTGCTCAATGTTATTAATGCTGCCGCACGATTCGACGGCGATTATGTTATATAGGAGGAGGCCCCATGACGTATGATGCGGCGCGGGCCCTCTGACGCGATTCATTACGGAAACAATGGATTCTTGGGCGCCTTCGTTAGATCGATGTGCCACGCGGCATTAGCGTATTCCGGCTCGCGCGTCTGTATAATCGTGAGTAATGACGCCGGCGCGCCGCGCGTCGTGTTTTATGCAATTCCGAGCAGTCGTATCGGCTCGCGTGATCGCGGATTGGCAACGAGACGACCGGTGAGCGATAGAAGCAATTACGCTGGGAAATTGAATAACCAATTTGCGTTGGATGAAAATAAACGCGACGAACGATCCACCGCGATCGTTTCAAACGGCCGTTTCTGCGAATGTCTGCGAGTGAAAAGCGCAAGATTGTGAAGTAAAATTTAATATTAACAATATTTTACGCGTAATACGTGATACCGAAGACCTCTTCCTCCTTCTTAGGCACGATAACTTGAAACGCGAAAAGACCCGAAGGGTCGCGACTCGATGTAAGGTAGTTAACCCTTTCACGAGCCGTCTGAAAGCATTACGCGATATACCGTCTCTCTTATATGGAGGTCGAGTGTAAAAAGACGCTGGACTTACATCAGCCTCGTGATGAACGTGACATCGGTTGATACCGGCATCCGTGGTGAAATTGTTAAACTACGAATTCATGGTTCGCTTCATTCTATACAAAAACTGGCGATAAAGAAAGCTGTGACAATATGTACGTGAATGACAGCACATTAACGTGAATATTTTTAATAGTCATTTAATTAATAGTAGCTTATACACGGAGAGAATTTTTTTTTAATTTACCCTGCAAATCATGTTAATTGTGGGACAATATAGTATTTAGGCAAATTTTACTGTGCACTACAATAAATTTTACTGTAAAATACTTATTGTAGTTCACAGTAAAATTTGCCTAAATACTATGTTGTCCCACAATTAACATGATTCACAGAGTAAATTTAAAAACAAAGTTCTCTCCATGTACGTGTGAAATCGGGTGTATTGTTACCAAAAGTACACGAATGTATTGCAAATGATCAACGTAAGTCTCGAAGCGTCGCAAATTCCCGCAGGACATACACACACATACACGCACTTCCGCGTAAATTTATATCGCGCCATCCCGATGTTTGTTAAAGCGCGCGTGTAATTTTATTTAGTCAGGATCAATTTGTAAGCGTCATAGCGGCGCGCGTAGCGCGTTGGTAGACTCTTTGCCGGCGAGTGTCCAAAAAAAAGGACCGCAGTCGCTCGAAGCATTTAAATCACGAACGCGGCGGAGCTTTAGTCACGCGGGTCGGCGATTAGGAATCACTTTTATCGCCTCATCGCGAGCCATGTAATCGCGATACCGCGCGGTGCCCCGGAGGGTCCCAGAATTCCCGTGAATCCTGGAAGCACGAGCCCGTGATCCTCGATGGGAACCGAGTATTCCGCCGCGGAGACGCAGCCGGCGGGGTCGAGGTCGAGAGAGCGGAACACCGGGACCACGGGAATCCGAGGCGTTTCGACGCCCGGCCGGATTACAGCGGATTCCTGCGCGCATCCCGTAGGACCGATAAGAGGAAACCCTTGTGCGCTCTCGGTGGGCAACGGCATGCATGGCCACCGTGTAGTTGTCGTGGCCGGTCAATCGGAATTTCTACTCGCCACTTCCGTTATTTATAGACACTGTCGTTCTTCGCGCCGCTTCGGAGTGTGAAGTCCAAGTCGTGGCGGCCGCGCGGCGCAAGAAGTCTCCGTTCTTCTGCGTGATTCGCGGATCATCATCGACGTGCTGCGCCTTCTTCTTGCGACACTTTCTTGGTCGGAAGAATGCGAGGCCGCGATGAACGCGCGGGAATGACAAAGGACGACAGGCAACGGTTCGTTTCGCCTTGCCAATCGATCAATCGGAAATGAAATTTATTCAGCAGAGGATCGATCATAAGAATCGTATCACGTTTATAATGCGAGCTCTTAGTTGCTGCGAATTATTGAAGATTCCCTTGTATCTCGGCATTAATAGTGCCGCTGAAACGATTATGCCGGCATGCGATTCGCGACGCGATTATAAAATTCTAACAAAGGAAGACACGCGAAGGAAACCTCCGCGCTCATGAAATGTGACCGAGTATACTATCGTTTTATTCATCTAACGTGTTCCAGCAGGATCTTTACGATTCAGTAAAACGACCGTCGCGACGATTTTAGGCGAACGAAGCCTCGCGCATTTCCCGCGTGTTTCTTTTTTATGCATTTATGGCCCGGCGTTGTAAAGGTACACGGTAAAGCACGGGATGCGTTTATTAGCCCCTTGTGCAATTCGGCACACGGATTATAAAAGGCCGCTGAAATTTCATGAGTACGTTGGTGGCGCAGGAATGACAATCAGCTTTACGAGAGCAAAGACCTCAACCTCGCGGGTCGACGAATTGTTTCGACAAATCGTCGACTAATTATAATGCTAACCGAGAAAATTATTAACGAATACGAGTTTGCGGTATATCTGCTAATCGTTGAATCTCGTGCAATGATTATTTTTGTGTTAACATTATGCATTAATTATACATTGGTTATAAATTCACAGTTTTTGAAACTGAGCTTATTGATATATCATACTATCTTTATACCATAAACTAACATCGCTGTTATCGTAGATTTTATTAAGACTCTGTACTTTAGAAGAGTTAAATATTGCTTTTTATGTTGTAATAAGTGAACAATTCGAAACACGGAAGACGCTGCCATTCGAATCAATAAATTGTCGATTTCAATAAACGTGTACGGAGATAGTGAGAGAGAAAGAGAGCGCCAGGTTATTTTTCTCCAGGCGATTCAGAGGCTGATAACTGTCGTCGCTCGAGAAAGAGAGAGCTGAGTAGGCGTTTCCGTTAGACCGTAACGATATCGTCAGGTTGCATAAGGGAGGCCCACAGTTATGACAGATTACGAGCGCATAAATAATGGCCTCGTGATTTTCGACGTGTGTACCCTCGTTCGCGTCTACCTGTCTGTATAAAGGGTGTACAAAAATTCATTTTCATCCCGGATGTTCCTTTCATTCGAAGAAATTAAACGCGGAGATCTCCACGCATTTAAAATAATTCCTCTTGAAACTGAAGGGTCGCGTGAGACGTGAATATATCATTGCATTTCAATCTCTCGACGTTTCTGCTGTCTTCTAAATCCCGATTTAATCGCTTTGTATCGAAATATTCAGATCTCCAACGAACAACCTCGATGGTCCAGTCGTGGAATGAGAATTCGGACGATGATACCTTAATTCCCGGGCACCCCGTATACACGTACATGCGTGTATTTACAGCGGAGTGGAGTAAAGGTAGAGGTAGAGTATATCAAGACCAGTGATCTACGGCGGGATCCGTAGATCGATGACTGACCGCGCCGCCCGAACAGCTGCTGCCGGGTCGCGGGGCGACCTCGGTCTGAGGTTGATCGATGACTTTGACGATGACCTCGCCGACGGAACGATCGCTCGCTCGCTCCCCCGGCCGGCATTCTTTCGCTCCGCTCCTCATGCCCTGCTCGTATACACGAAGCAGGAACTCCTCTTCGACGGGGCTTCGGAGGGCTCCGGTGACGTTTGATCACTGCGAAGTATGCAAACCGGTATATCCCTGCTAACTACACTACGGGCCACCGCGATGCCGGCACGGAGGAACAAAGGTCGATCTACAGCGTCGATCGAGGTACGTAGGTACTCGGTCTTGTATCGCGCCTCCTCACTCGCCTTTTGCGGCCGCAACCGTGAACTTGCACATTTTTCGCGATATCATACCAGTCGTACTGGTAGACTTTGAAAGAGCAATGGAATGATCGGTACACGTTTAATTAATAGAAACGTTGGCGAAGAGAGAAGATTCAATCGATATATCAGTTGAAGATGCTATGTATTTAAAACAAAGTTTATATTCACAGCAGGAGAAGAGAGTAGAGAATATTGTAAGAGACAACATTCATCGTAATCTATAAATTAAAAAATTAATTATTGATTTTTAGCTATGAATTCCAATTGTTATATTTTTTGTAATATTATCGGTTTTATTCTTTTTATGAATGTGACTTAATTACAAAATCAGATGGATGTTTACTTTTTAATATTTTTTTGATGCATATTAATAACAGAATGAGAAATCAATAAAAAAAATTCTAATTTGAAATTTTTAAAAATTATGTATTAATTTTTTTTTTCGTAAAAAGTAGCAAATAGAAAGTAAAACGGGAAATATAAATTTCGATCGATAAATCTGCTGTGAAGACGTACGATTTCACAGTCAAATAACTTGTTCAGCAAAATCAAGCATTATCTTCGCTCGCCTCGTAAAGTTCGCACCTGCCCTGACTGCAATCACGAAACTTACGCGCGTGGCAGACTCGAAAAGGGAGAATCCGTCTTGATATACGTCAGTCCTTCCGAGTGTAACGCTGCCGATTCTAGCCGTTTATAACGAGTTCCCGCTCGATTGTATCGCAATTACCGGTAAACAAATTGCCCCGTCAATTTCGCAAATTGCAGGCTCGGAGAATGAAATCTCACAATCTGGACTCCCCGTGCGCGCTACCTTCGTTCCAATCGCACGCACACGACCGAACGCGCGCACCCGACGCACGTGCGCGCGTTTCAGGCGCACGGTGCACGTATATATGCACGCCCGGTCGGTGAATGCACGTCGGGCGCAGTTGAATTAGCAGCACGCGGCTCATCCCGAATCAACTTAACCGGGATCGCGCCGGCGAATTTTTGTACGATCGCGTAATAAGGGCTTCGTAATATCGGTAAACACAGGTAAATACGTCCCCCTCGGAAACGTATCTTTCGTAATTATTACAGATAGGTTTGCGCTAATGGTACAACCATCCTTCTCTTCGAATGTTCTGTTGAACAATTTATTTGCTTTTCACCACTGATCCGACCGGAGTTTTCATTCACAGTCGCAAGTATAGCTCATGGCAGCTGCAACGGTGCGCGCGCTGCATGCTATATAACTTGAATACGTACGCGAATCTCATTCATTCACCCGTGTGGTTTCGCTCCTCGGCTTGAACGATCCCCGCGAAGGAGATCGTGGGGGCATCGCGGCCGATAAAAACCATGCAGCCCCTCCTTTCGAGCTCCTCGCCATCGTTCACCCTTGAGCGTAGGAGCCGTGCGTTGCATCGGGGACAGGCATCGGGTAAACGGCGCATATAGGCACATCCGTGGGATACTTACCTGTAAATGGCTGCTTTGCATACAGTAACGTTGGACGCGTTCACAGGCAATGGAGCCGCCTCCCGGCTTACTTTCGATTTTCTTTGCCCGCTTGCGCGGGCGCGGAACCGAGCTGAGCCTTGTGCATACCGATTGCCTGCAGCGCGGCGGCTGCGTCGTGTAAGCGATGCACGATGATGCCAGTTGAATAGCCGCGTAGGTGACGTTCGCGACAGCGCGAGACGCGCTGGGTGCGTGATTCTCTCGCACGATATCGCAGCTATGTAATATTCTAATTGATTGATTTTTCTTGTCACCCTTTATCTCATGATTTTAAAATATTAAGACATTATAGCTGTCGTTAATGAGAACATAAGATTATTCAATTATTCTCCCTTTATTCCTTTGGATTGCCTTCTTTCCATAATATGCTTTCCATTAATATGCCTCGTCCGTCGTTTCAGATGAGCAAGATCTTTCTTCTGTGTTTGAGAATGTCGGAATTTGAATTGGCGGTGAGTATATCGGTTTCAAGGTGCACGCGCGTATTGTATATGGTGTAAGACGAGTACCTAACGTTCCGCGTTCGCGGCAGCCGTATAATATCGAACTGGATAATTAATTACGAAGCGAGAGCGGCGGCTACGCCGAGCGTATCTTCAGACATCTCCGTCCCGTTTTACATTGTGACCGACAGCGGATGCGTAGGCGTATCGCCAGTGGCTTATGCCTACAGGGTGGACCGAGAGCCATTAATTCGTTTCCTCGTGAATCTCGCGAGTGTTTTATTATCCGGGCCTTGCTCCGCCACGGGAGAGATACGGACTTGCTCTTCTCTTCTCTCTGTCTCCCTTACCGCGAACCTTCCGTCAAGATTATCGTAATCGACCCCCACGAGACTGCTCTTCTTCTGCGCTTTCTTAATGATAACGCTTCGATAAGATATTTTGCCTCCGGATGCGAAGTACATCGAAAGTATGGGCGCGCACACGTGTGCACGTAAGTGTAATTTATAGTTGCGGATATGTTTCCTCGAGTGTCTGATAATAAATAACCGCGCCGCGATAACGAACGTTGCAGATAACAAAACAGTCGTTATATATTAAAAATGTCGGAAAATAAAATTTGAAACTTATTATTTACCGAAATACGCATGCCAGTTATTTCATCAGTTTTCTAAAATTTACCGTTCGTGCAGGCCTATAAGCCTAAGAGTATTTACGGAAAGGGAACTCACGCCTCTATCGCTGCAGTCGACCCCTTTCAGGTTCAACGATCGAAGGTCGACTCCGCGATCGATCCCCGATCTTCCGGGTGTCATCCGGGGCACACGGCTCCACCGTGCAGCTCCCGTATCGAGGCAGCGCGTAATTTTAGCTCGAGACAGATCAGGTGTTACGTGGGTCCGGGAGCGTATTAATCATTCTGAATGTACGTGCGCGAACGGGCGGAGAGGAAGGAACGAGGCTGGTCTTGGAAGTTGCACGCGAAACTGGTATATCCATGATACGCCTATCTCGCGATCAGCCGCGGCTTTAAGCGGCGTGCATACCGCCGCCACGCCGATACACCCGGGCCCCGGTTGCATATTGGGCCCGTAATTACGGAGGCTCGCCGCTCGCTCGCTCCTAGGGCCCCCCTTCGCCTTGCACTCCGCTTGCACTCCGTTTCTCCGCTTAGGTCTGGTTAGAACGTGCCACGCCGCCACCTGTGCCCGCCAGACGCAACGGGGGTCTTATATGGCGAAGGCTCCTCTGATCCTCCATGGCCACGCGAGGTCGTGCGGATGCATTTTGCACGAGAGCCGCGCGAAAACGAGCGCGCCGCTCTCGTGGCGTCCCGCCACGGGTGTGAGTTTCCTTTCCTTTTTCCTTTGCATTATTGAGCCTTGCGACCAGCTCGCTCGCTCGTTCGCGCTCACTCACAGCTGCATGACGGGCGGTCACGAATGCGCCACTGAACCCGCATTAGTTTGCGTCGTACGTTTTATAGCGCCATTTTTCTAGCGAGCGTTAAAAGAGTCGCTGGACGTTAATTAAGTGCACTGCAATCACGAATTTTTCTTACGCGAGACGCGTGTTGAGATCTACTAATATTAGCGCGAAATAAATCTTATAACACTTCAATCAATTTCCGATCTATAGCTTAATAGAATCGTAATTTGAAATTTTGGCATAAATCTTGTACAATGTTTTTTTGTGCGGTACAATCATATTTCTGACATTTTTATCTTGTACAACGAAATTATATTTTAAAATCACTAGGACTTAAATCGCGAGTTTCACGGAGTAGCGTAAAGCAGAAATTGATATCGCTATATATAGTTTCCGATGCTTGATATCACGGTACGGCCAGACGGGTTCATCGTACCTGGCGTAACCCTGAACTTCACGGCAGTGCGTTAAAGTGATATAGGACCGTGGCGGCGACTGTATGGGCTGGCATTAAATTCGCTAACGAACGTTACGTGGTTTATAATCGTTTAACGGGTTGAACCGTAACGATTACTCGAAGAATTATAGGCGTGCTCTGTCGCCGATGACTCCAGGCGCGTCTCCGGCCGTTGCGGACTGCTCCTTTGTGACCTCGAAAATTTTTCACTCTGCCAATCAAGAAGTGCTGTCTTGTGCGAGGTATATGCTATACCGAGATCTCGGAAATCAACATTATTGAATGAAAATTGAGATTGATTAATGAAAAGTTTCTATATAATAAGAAGGTATCAAGTTTCAAATGTGCACGATCAGTCGACTACATATTTATGAAATATGAAATTGATAAATCACATATTCAACCATGTGTGACTGTACAATTCACTGCACGCAACGTAACACAGGAGTAAAAGCGGATATTTGTCTTATTATTTTTCTCAATTAAAAATATTTGTAATTCTCTTTTTTGACTGATTTCTCTGTGAATACCATTCTTTCTGTCCATAAGAGTTGTGCGATTTGTGGATTGCCAAGCTCGAAGTTCATCGTACCCGCCGCAACCCGCATCCGGGCCCCCGTGCGTTGAAGTGATATAGGGAGCCTTAACGGCGGCATCGGCGTTCAGTGGCCGGCATTAAATTAGCTAACGAACGAGTCCGGTCGTGGGCAGTGCGCCTAGCTTAATAAAAGAATATTCCGCCACGACGCCCTCCTCCTGCCCCCGATCCTCTCACTCTCTCTCTCTCCCTCGCCGCATTGCAGCGCGGCGGTGTATAAGAGCGGGTCTCCGGGTCGGCGATGATGCCCTCTCCGCCTCGGTCCCGTGGCGGTGCACAATCAGCGGAGCGTGCTCGTAATGACCATTACCGTCCGTACTCGCTACCTTCTTCGCCCACCACGGTAATGGCTCGTGTCTACTAAGTTCTCTCGCCCGTAAGTTGCCCGATACACCTACCTCAGGGACGCATAACCGCTATCAGGCGTCCGCGCGTAATGTACTACGTGTCCGCGCCGCCGGAGATAAGACAGTCACGGACTAACTCGGCGCTGCGGGAAACGGAATAAGGCGACTCGGCCAGCTTCGCGGCATAAGTCCATAAGTGCAAATTAAAAGCGTGTTTGAAAAAAAAAAATATATATAGGAAGTTTTATTTTTAATTATTTTCGATTTATCGTTAAAAAAAAACATGATAATTATTTCTGTCGACTTTTTCCGAATTGGAAAGGGGACGATTTGTGAACATCCTCCTTCGAAATCAAGCGGAATCAAGTGTAACGCTAAATGCGTGCTGAGATTGCGGCGCTCGAACCACATCCGCGTCCTTTTCCCCTCCCTCGAACTTCCTTTCGGAAGCGAGCGCGACCTCCGGCGCATCCTCGATGTCTCGGGGGAATATCCGTCTTGGGGAGGCGTTTCCTACCCGGTGGGGTTTCGCAACGGTGGTCGCCGGCTGCCCATTACGACGCACGCCGGCCGCGGCGCACGTACCTACGTATAATGGCAATCATGTTAATTATCGTAAGTAGAGCCGCGCGCGCGCGCGAGCGAGCGAGCGGCGGCCCAACGCGGCCGCCTTTCCGCGTAGTGGTAACGGCGTGTGCCACCATTACGGGGATCGCCTTACCGTGAACGCACGCTATTCATTCCCTCCGCCGCTCCGCGTACGCGAGAGCGGGCGGCCCTCCCCCTCTTCCTCCTCACCCTCTCGTCCGTGCAAGAGACGGGCATGGCGAAGACGGTGGAGGAAGGCGGTTGCTTGAGAGAGGAAGGAAGGTCGAACGAGCGAACCCAGAAGTATACACGCTCGCGGGCCTTGCACGCCGCCACCCCCCTTCCGTCTGCGGCTCGACGATTGCGCGAGCTTCCGGCTCGCGGTAATGAGGGGCCCCGCGAAACGCAAGCACCAAATCGGGTGCCATCGTTCTACCGGTTTTTCGCGAGACGGCGACGACGCCGTCGCGCCGGTTGCGAGATTTAATTACGATCTAATCCGATTAGCGCATTCCTCAGAATCGCTGGCAATGCTGGTCCCGCTGATCCCTCTTTTTTTTCTCTTGCTGGAGACGAGTTTCTACACGTATCCCTTCTCATTAATGCATATACAGTCATTCGGATGCATTATCTGCGTAAACGCGGGCATTTGTCACGCGTCGGAAAACACGTCGCTCGTTTCCACACTCGTCTTCTATCCCCCGTGCTCTTCCTTCCGTTCGGGATTGGTGTCTGCGTTTGAACGCGTTGCAATGGAGTATATCATATAATGGTTGAGTTCCTGCCAACCACTTACTTTTAACAACGAAACTCGATCTAACAGATTAACTCGTTCATTTTATGTTTATTGGCTTATTAGTAATCAAATCTATTCGCTCAATGAAATAAAAGATTTCAATTTATTTCGTACTTCTCTTATTATTCTCACGTATTTCCATTAAACAACGTAACGGAGATTGCGCGTACTGCCGTTAAATCTGTATTTTCGTCGATATTATCGTTGTTGCCGACCGGAGATTAGATCCGATTCGCGCATGGAAGCGCAGATCGGAATTCGTAGATGTGACGGTATCGCGTGAAAAATGAGTTCGTAGTAGCCGGTATATCTCGCGAAAGCGTGCATTAAGGTCGATCTTAATTGGCGCCGATTTAATTAGGATCACCAGCGTGACGGTTAGCAATAGGCCAGGTCTAAGTCGGAGGTAAGAAAATGTCGGTGTGCGTTATTAAGACGCGCAGCCTTCCTCGTCGTCACGGAAGCTGATTGCACCGCATTCTCTTTCGACCCCTTGCAGCTGCGGCTGGAGTAGTACCGAAGTCACGAGCCGCGTTAAAGTTGAAGCTAATTACAGCGCGATGGAAACGTGCAAATACTCTTTGAGCTATTATAAATATTAAAGCGTGGAAAGAGCAATTAAGTGTTTGCAATCTAATATTCCAGATGAGATATTATGTATAAGTTTGATAGATAATTATAAAGAAGAACGTTAAATTAAGTTATCTAATCTGAAAGAAGAAGTAAACTTATAACATATTATGAGGAATTTTTTCAAGAATGTTTAATCGACGAAAGAAGTTAAATTATGTTTTATTATTTGTAAATACATGAGTAAATATTAATATAAAGACTATCACTTTTTTATTGTCAAGTCATAATTATTTTATAGTTTAATAAAATTAAAAATATATAATTTAATTAACGGTTTATGTAATGTTAATAAACGACTAAAATATTGATTGCCATAAAGATGTTATCGTTGCATATGAAATTCTTGTGCTTTCCTTAATAAAAGTATTTGGCGCTGACATTCGATTGAAATTTAACGGGAAATGTGAAATGAGATTGATGGACTTATCTGATCGCGCGTGTGCGTTAACTGGTCGATCACGCCGAATTCTTCGTTTGCACGTGAAAAACGTCCGTTAAATTAAAACTTGATGGGTTTAACGGTCAACCCAAGAGATATTAACCGCTCGTAGATATTAACGGCGCTGTAAATTTAAACCGCCGTTTTCTTCTAAGAATCGCTCGCGACACGCATTCTGAAACATGATAAATCCAAACAGCGAGAGGAACACGTTAAATATTATCTGAATATTATTAATTAGATTATTGTGCTTAGCAGACCGGGAATTTCAATCAGTCTAGCGTTTAATTTATACGTTAATTATCGTGTTTTTTTTTATTCACCAAAAGAAATGCAACAAAACTTTTGTTGAACTCATTGAAGTTATATCGGATTGAATCGCTGTATCGATTAATACAGCTTCTCCTTCGTGCGCACGGGAATCAGATGCGGCTGATATCTGGCCGGAGGTGGCTTACGGTTCAGTTGAAATTCGGTCGAGTGCAGCGGCACCGCCGAGACTAGAGAAGCCGGCCAATTAATTACCGCGAAAGGAAGGAAGGAGCCAAGATCACGGACGCGGGAGGCGCGCTTGAATTTCCACACGAATCTCTCGCGATGTGCTTGAGCCGCCGAGCGTGGCTTTCGCATATAATCAGCAACAGTCTGAAGCCCGATTATTTCCCTTCTTCTTCATTTCTGTCCCTATCTTACGTCGCGTCTTACTTTTCTCTCTGTCCCTTTTTCATTCTTGTTTTCTCCTTTTCCTCTCTTTTCGTTCCTTTTCCTTGTTCGTCGTCAAGCAGAAAAGCTGTGATTCGGTATGTCTACTTCTTACACGCCTTCTTTTATTTATTTAGCAGGCCAGGAAGCCGTTAATTCTGCCGGCAGTCCCGCGGTAACTAATTAAAGGTCAGTACGCAGTCTTATCCGGGGAACGCCGCGTTGTAAGCGCCCGTTTCCGGCCCCGCGGGTCGACTTTCATAGCCCCACAATAAACGCGATATCTCCGACCGAATCCTGGTTAACGATCGCCCCGGTATATTCCTGCGAATCTCAGCCGGGAGGCTGGAACTTCGTATCTCTCTCCGCAGCGGCCCGCGTTTAATTGAGTCGCACACTTTCGTAGATAAGGATAAAGAAAGACGCGCGGATATACTGATTTTTTGCCTGGATTCTGACTTGACTAAAATCTGTACAGGAACATCTGACGGAAATTAAATGTTAATGTAATGATTTTCATGAAAAAGATAATAATTCCACGATGAATGGTGCGATAGTAAATTAATTAATGTACGTATAAGAAACATTGATGACATATGAAGTTACAATATACGATTAGTCAATTTTTAATTGAGCTACGTTCCAGTTTCTTTCTCCTCATATATATTTCATTAATTTATATCACTTAATTTTTCACACGGTCGATGACGCGGCGAAGAAAAATTTAATCAAATGATTGTCGCCAAGAATGGAACGCTTTAAAAGCGGCGAACCAGTCTCCCGCGCGTTATAATTACAAATCGGAATGTGCAGCTTGTCCGGAGACGGTTTCGTAACTTGGTGGGGATATAAACCGCGTTTACGGTTTAATTAAACCTTTCTGCGCGGACGAGAATTTCGATACTTATCGATGCCGCGCACGCAGAGCCGCCATTCGTGCGATCGAAACGGATGAAATGTCCGTCGGCCGATTGGGCTCTTTATACAATTAGAGAGCAAGCTCGACGACGTCGAAATGAAATCATTAGCCGGCGCGGGAGCGGGGCATACTCGCCGCTAATGGCGCGACGTATATGGCAGCTAAATAATGGCATTGTATCGATCTCTCGATTTCTATCGTTAACAAGCTGCGTAAAAAAAAAGAAAGATATCGCCGCTGATTGTAACTCAATTTTTATCGCTCTCAATAGACGGTCTCACGGCTTCAATGTATATACTTCGTTATTATACGATCGACAGAAACCGGCCGCCTTCCATCGTGTTTCGAACACATTACGCACTTTGCGATGTCGCATATATGTATTATGAAAGTCGGAGCACGCCGATTGCTTCCAACGTTGCATCTGTTCATCATGTCTGTTTTGCTTTTACACATTTTACATTCCGCACTGACGAAATTTTATATGATGAAGTTATTTGTTCATATTAAATCAGGAATAGATAGAAACGCCAGCCAGGTACAAAGAAAATCAGAATGTTTCTTTGTACTTGTTTTTTATGATGTTTCTCATTTATAAAATTGCTTGGATTTAGTTGAGTTCAATATTCAAATTTAAATATACGATAATAAAAAATGTATTAGAAAATAATCATTTTTTTGAACTTGAGATCAGTTTATTTTTGCTATATGTTTGAATTATATTAGAAGTTATTGTTTGTTTTGTAACTTTGTGTGTAAAATATCGCTATAAAGGAATGATAATGATAGAAAACCTATTACACTATTTCTTGGTATTGCACTGTTTTTATAGTTAATTGACGTATAATGCATGACGGAAATACTATCGTAACTCGATGATGTCCATATCCGATCATTCTTTCCCTTGCGCGACACAAGAGCGGCTCGTTTCTGTGTCTCGGACTTGATCGTTAGCTACATGCATTCGTGAGACGCAATAGAGGAGAGAACAAAGTTGAATCGTTTCAATAAATTCCCATTAGGTCGATCTTGTCAAGATCTCTCGGATCTCTCTGCTATCTACCAACTAGTCTCTACCACTCGAACACGCCCAACTGCGTTTTAATAGCCAAATAAATATATTCACAGACAATATATTCGTTTTCACATAGACATTAAGATAAAATGTTCTCTTAAATAGGTTCATCGATGATTAGACAATAAGATGTAATAAAGATGAAATAAAATTATTTTATGATTATTTATCTTAAAAATAGTGTATGCTTGATTTTGTGACAAAATCTGTATGCCGTATTTAGGCTACTTTCAGAAAAATAAGCGGTTTTACATATATATATAATATTATGCGCCCATTCTATTTTATCGTTTTAGGTGACCTAATTCTTTAGATGCCCCAAAAAACATTTCTCGAGATTCATTATCACATTCCAACGTTTTATTCTCTTCAAGAACTTGCTTTCTTTACGCAGTCCGGTAAAATATGAATTAGTGCACGAAGTTATATTAGACGTGCACTTATACCGGCCTGCAGCAATTAATGGACTAGCTGCAGTTGTGCGACCGTCGCGGTAATTAACGATGCTGGTGCAGCGGGCGTGCCGCGTGGGTAAACACCCGGCGATGACGTGACCGTCACCGGTCGGATCTGGCGAATAAAACGATATCAAGCATTCAGGTCGAATCTCCTACGTACGTGACCGCTCGAAACCACTACGGCGAACCGCTATACGCGCCGCGTGCGAGAACGAGAACGCCTGATTGAAAGTAACGACCGATCTTGTCGGCGTGCTGCACGCATTTACCGGCGCGCTTAAGCCGCGACCCTTATTCGCGCGAGTACCCTTTTTACATCTACCTGTGTCTAAAACCACGGGTTGCTGCTTTATTAATGATGTTGTAACGGTGCTACATTAAGGAGTGTCGACGGCTCTCCTTTGTGGCGAAAAGAGAGAAAGCGAGAGGAGAGAGAGAGAGAGAGAGAAAGAGGGAGAGACGGGGAGAAAAACGGATATCTAAAGTTCACGCTCTTTGATCAAGAAGAGGAGAAAATATCTCAAAACACGTATCAATCATTCTTTTTCCCTTTGACAAGAACCGGTGACGTATATGAAGGTAGATTTATTTTCACGAATATGCAGTTTTTGCATATCTTCTATTACACTCTGAACGTCTTTGGAATTCGTTTCTCACGAGATATAATTTTATCGCGCGTCATGCGCATTAATAAATCTAACGTCTACGTTAAGCTTCAGTTATTTCGATCAATAATTTTCGACCTCAGTTATTTCGTTTATTGCTTCTAATAAGCGATGAAAAAGAGGGTAATACGTTTCGTTTTTGTGTTTTTAGAATCATCTGTGTCGATCGGTCTTGAAATTGGTCTTGTGCCAAAGCTAGGAATGTGATTTCACGTTATTAAATTGAATTAAAATTCAATAAAATTCACTGATGCTATCGAGTCTTATTAAATTTACAGCCCACAAAAAGTGTCAGACATAAGATTGTACTGCTGAATTAAAAATGTCAATATTTATTTATTTTACGCACATTGGCGTGCACGACAGTTATTTACTTGTTGAAAAAAAAACTGCGTGCAGAAAATATTTATGACTTTTATATCAACGCAATTGAAAGCGTACTTGATGTCGCTCGTATATGGGGACGTGCATGACGTCTGGCTGATACGGAAAAGCCTCCGAGACGTAGAGAACTCATGGCGTAATAAATCTAACTCGAATCGCTCGTAAGCGCGTAGGGTACATGAGACCATTGTCGTCATTCTCGCGACGCAGTCAGCATATCGTAAAATAAAATTTGTAGCGCCGCGCGTGTCACCGACGCGAACATAATTGTGACGGGTGTGTGTCGTAAACGCGAGTGTTACACGTGTAATTTAACCGACGCTCGTCAACCGCGACACAATTGGAATATGATTTAAGATCGTATCGTAATCCCGTAGCAAATCTCTGTCTTCATAATCCCCCTGATATCTCTATTATATTTCATTCTTCATTGTGTTATTTTAGCTCAGATTTACAAGATTCGGAAGCGATTGCGTGCATTGTTGTGCGTTATGATAATCAAATAATTTCGGCCTACGCAAAGCTAGCGCGTTTACCTCGGTCGCGGAACGCTGCAAATAACAGATTCTAAATTATAATTTAACAGCAAATGATAGTTTCTTTGCTGTTTGATGCTTCCTACGCTTTGTATACCTTGTACTATACACAGACACGACGCCGTGGAACGGCGTGTCGGACGGACGTTAGGCGGCGTGTCTCGATTCACACGAGTATTCCGATACGTCCGAAAGCCGAGGGCTGCGTGACGGCCAGTCAGCGGTCGTTCCCGGACACAAATCTTCCTTCTGCAATTTATTTATTCCCGCGCGTAATTCTCGAAAAGGATGAGCGTCGTTCGTCCCGTCTCCGCGTCCGTCTGGCAAGAAAATCGCGGCCAGCGTACACGAGTGCCTGGCGTCGCTCGTGAATGGCGGAACGCAAAGCTGAATGAAAGAGTTGGCGAACAAGAAGGAGGAGGAGGAGGAGATCGGAGCGGAAGAGAAGGCCGAAGAGAGGAATAGGAGAAGAAGAAGGAGAGGAGAACGTAGACGAAGATGAGGAGTCTCCACCTTCACTCGAGCGGTCACATAACGTGACGTGTGAGCGATGCTTACTCTCCCACAACGACGAGCGGTAGTAGATGATGCTATAATGGTTGGGAGTCGGACATGTGAGCGCGCGGACAGGAAGTCCAGGTTCCCTATGTACTATAAGACGCGCGGAGTCACGCGGATCTTCGCATGGGGGCCCTGCAAACCTCTCCTACGTGTCACGCAACTCATTCACGAGCTTTTCCACGTTGCATTAAGTCCCATTACCTGGGCTGCGCGAGTAGCGACCGGTCAGTACCGGCGCTGTTACACGCCCAGCACGCCCAGCGGTGCGCACGTTTGCTTCTGCCTTGAAAAATTAATTGCCCGCGAGAATCTGCGGGAGGAGAGCGAAGCGCGAGACGCGCCTTGCGTTATTCCATTTTAAAAGCAGGTTGTGTTTTAATATTCGTAACCGTCAGCTCTCTAACACGCTTGCCGGTATCGCTACGTATCTCCGCGAAAGTCATTAACGTAATGACGCTCCTGCCGCACTTAACGGGCAAGCGCTATCTCGAAATTTAGCACTTATTGCAGATGTAAATCTAATCGGGAAATGCTTAATGAAAATTGTTTTATAGAGAGATTAAAACCTTACAAATAAGATGCTAATGATATAGCTTCTTTGTGACAATTTAATAATATCGAAATAATACCCGTTATCGAGTTACACAATATTGAAGCGAATTATAATAGAGTCGCCACGTCTACGATCATATTTTTCTAGCGAGCATAATTTTTCTAGACCGAGGGCCTATATTGGAGCGACGTCTTACATCATTATGTCACGCGGAATTTGTAAAATGGCAAATTTATGTAGTCTTGGAATGTCATTGCTCATTTGAAGCCCTGTGCGAGCCGTATCGTTCATCCGCTGACAGGAAATCGCAACGAGTTGCGTAAGAGAGCGCATTATCGTATAGTTACGCGGTAGGCAGTTACAATTTCATTCACGAGAGAGGAGAGTGCTCCCTCCTCGCACCTTCGCGCTACCGTGAATATCCCTCGCGCGCGTTCGCTTTCTCTCGACGGGTTCCGTCGGAACCATCCGGGGCCGACCCTCGCCCGGCTTTCTTTATTCCTCCTCCATTTTGGTCTTCGTCCTCCGGTGCCGAGGCGCGCGGTGCTCTCGCCGGCGATTGTTACGTCAGAAAAAAGCCGTCGCGGGCAAAAAGCGTGGATAATTTAAATTACATTTCTCATCATAACCCGCGCGAGCCGGTTAAACCAACACCGGCTTTTTGTCCCGGTGCACCGCGAGTCGGCTCGAGCGAATGGGCGTCTGCCCGCCACGCCGAGGTGACTCCGCCGCCTCTCTCTCTCTCTCTCTCTCCCTCCCTCCTTGTCATCCGCCTCTCTCGTGTCTACTCCTCATCTCACCCCTGTTCTTCTTCGTTTCGGTACTTCTCTTCCGCACCTTGCACGCCGATCATGTCGGTGATTGACTCGAACGGTTTCACCATTGTTCGTGAAAATTGAATTTCTTTTGTTCGATCGAGAAATACAAGAGAATTCATTCCTTGGAGCCTCTCTTCCTCAAAAAATCACATAGTACCTGAATATTTGGGGGACAGTAAATTTCACGGTTCTTCAGCGGAGACCGCGAAAACTGCAGCTGCGCCTCAGCATCGCGACGGATGCTGAGAGATATAGCAGAGCGCGCGCGCGAGACTCTCGAACGAATCCGACGCGGTGTACGTCGTAAATAATTGCGCAACGTGTCTGGCGTTTCGTGGGGACGCGTTCGCCGCTTTTTCATCGCCCGAGTCCTCAGCGGGGATCTCTGAAAGTGGATCCCGGTAACTCGGCGGAGTTCGTGCGGCGAACCCAAGTTACGGCGGCCACGGCAGTCGGCAGCGTCGTCGCCCTCCACGACCGACCGGTAGCCTCCTGGGGACCTCGTTATCGGTACGATGTTGATATATGGCGCGCATTGCTCCTCCATCCACGCCCCGTGTCCACGCTCCTTCGCGTGCATCTCCTTACTGCGCGGCGAGAGAGTGGTTCTTGTTACAAGTAACGCCGCTGCCGGAACGGGCCTCAACCTGTGGATATTCAGGCCCATTGTTCGCAGACCGCCTTCTGTGGCAGAGACCGACGCCGCTCGTTCGAAACTGTAAGATATGTGAGCGAAACTGCACACGAGTATCAAGAAGAGGCAGTTGCGGTTCAGTGGTAGGGTGACTGCCTGAGAAGGGAAAAGTTCTAGATTTCCGGTTTTTTCATTGAACTTTTCCTGAATGTTCGTTCAGGACTTATATGCAACATCATGTCATTTAACAGCGCCGTCTTTTTTAATACTGGAACATTTGTGCGCTTGCGTGCCATTTTCTTCTTTCCCATAATCGTCGATACCGGGGAACAAGACTATGATGATGAATTCTCTGATCTTTTCCATGTTACCAAAGGTGGACGGCGGCTGCTTGTATTGTTTCTTAATTATGCGCGATAAAGCTTACCCTTGTACTGCTTTCGTCCTAGATCGTCAATCGTTATATAGATATTCCAAGCACGGACGCATTGTGTGGAGCGAAAGAAAGAAAAGGCTAGGCCAAAGGTAATGACAGCGACGAGCGAGAATCGCACGTCTTATGAATAATGCAGCAATCGAATAAATTTATTAATTGCACGATGCAAATAAATACGCTGATATTCTCGCGAATATGCAAATCAGCTCGCGGGTGTATTATGCCTGCATTGTTCCTCGTGCCGTTTCCCGACCATATTGGACGTTATAAGTGCGGCGTAGATCCGCCTTGGAAAGTAAAGAAAAGCGTACACCTTAAATTAGTCAGATAAGAGTTTTAGCGCCCCGTTGCGGCGCAACAGTCGTAAAACACCATTCTTTATTCCGTATTCGTTTCTCGTTTCTAGGTGGTAACGTTCTGTGCACGGTGTCGGCATTTCTCAAAGTGAAATTCATCATGCAATAATCAATATTTCCATAAGGAATCAGCCGGTGTACACATAAGACGTAATAACTTAGCTCGTTACTGCAATGTAATATATTTGCAAGCAAATGAGTAATCACATTTAACTGTTATACCGATCTAAAAGCAAAGTATGACTATAAAAGAGCGAATGTACTTTCTTAAATGTTAAGCTTAATATAAAAAGTAATCTTAAAGAGAATCCATAAACTTTTCTATTTGCAGTAACACAATGATTGAACGCTGCGGAAATTAAAGGGGTCAAAATTTTATAACGATGAAAAAATATGGAAAATTACGTATTAATTAATTATACGCAGTAGGAAAAATGGATTTGACGTTCGCGTGCTCAATGGAAACTTCGTCCCGAACAGACGATTTCCCAAACGCTAGAAACATCGCGGCGTCTTTATGGTTTGCTCCTCGAGGCTTCGCGTACACCTCCGCGTCTCGAAAGACATTGTAGGGCTTATATGGCGATCCGGCATAAATCAAAGGGCTAATATACTGCGGGCCCCGGTAATGCAGCCGGCGCGGCGGAGGTCTTTTTATCGGCGACGTAAGACAATACGCATTTACATACGTGCGAGAGAAGAGCGTACGTGCCGCTCGCGTTAGCGGGCAGTGCGAGAGAAGGGAGTGCACGGGTCTCTCTCTCTCTCTCTCTCTCTCTCTCTCTCTCTCCCTTTTTCTCTCTCTTTCTCTTTAGAGAGAAAGAAAGAGAACTCGCTTCTTCCGTTCGCCGCCGCTGCAGCCGCGCTTCTCCACGTCCCGCCGCGCTGCATCTCGCAAGAGCATATGGGTATGGCTTATTGGAGCGAAGGCCGCGCCAGCGCAGCAATTACCGTGCTTTTGCCCGCCGGCTTCTGCGGATGCACCTCGGCGAGGTCCGCCTCGCACGTCCCTTTCCTCCCCGAATGCAACTCCCCGAAGGCATCGCTCTTCCCCCCGATGTTTGCGTGCAAACAGCGAAAGTGTGTCATAAACGCGGTTGCTCGTGGTCTACGAAAAGCAGCGATTGCGGGTAAGGTCGTCGAGTGTTTCTCGTATTCGTTCAACTTGTATAACAGCTATCTGTTTGGAACATTTATGGATGATAACGATATTTTTTTCATCGATTCTTTTGAAATTTTTAGCATTTACAAGACGTCTGCAGAAGCTCGGAGTGTTCGATAACGACAGTACAAGAGATACGAGATGTTTCGTGATTGTTCCCTCGGTATTGCCTCTGGACGATCAATTAAGCTGCCCCCTTTCCCCCTCCCGATTAACATCCCGCCGCAAGGACACGGAATCGCGGAAAGGAGGAATTGCAATTGCGGTACGGGCGAAACTCGTGCTGCTCTCAGGAGGGTTAACGAACGTCCCCTCGAGCCGCGTTCGTACATAATGCAGAGAATGGAAAGAGGGAGCGTGTGGCGGTTGGATTGGGTGCAGGAGAAGGAGGATGAGAGTCCGATGTGCGGGACTCTCGCGGTTTACGGGGACCGTGGGTTGACGTAGAAGAATTTAGGGGCGACGGCAAGCGCAAAGGCCCAGTTCGCGAGCGGCCAGATCCCTTTGAAGTCAAAAAACAATGGCATTGTCTCTTCAGTCTAGCGAAAGGCCGCGTCTTCCTCTTTTTCTCATTCATTCTCCCTCCCTCCTCGCGGTCGGCTTGCTTTTTAGATCCTTTTCCTCTGTTCTCGATACACCAGAAGTGATCCCGTAGGGCCGAAAGGCCGCAGTCGGTAAGGGTAACCGCGAATCAATTTATATTTTTTTATTTATAATACATACTCTTTGGATCATCGATATATCGAATCATTTTTCATTGAAAAAAGTTTACTTTCCAATAACTACTTTTGAAAATGTCCATCGAGTATGTAACAAAAATACCTGCATTCTTTTATATCCCGGTATGACTCCAACAGTGAAATTATATATTGTATGCGGAGTACAATGAGAACTCTTTTTTGTATAAATAAAAAACAATTACTACCTACCGCCTTAAACACCATAACTCGATCTTCGTTTTATAACCGGCGAATATAAACGCGCTACCGAATTCCAAGATGCATCTGCGTTACGCAGGTGCATTCGGAGTCGCGAATCTCTTTTTCTGGTTTGCACGCGGGAATACAGAAGATACGTTCCGTCGTAGCCGAAGGGCCACGCGATCCATAAAGGCAATTGGGCCAATTTACATTTTTTCATTTACATGGCCGGTACCGCGAAACGTTTCGAGACAAGATCGCGGTACCGCTCTGGTTCCTGGCCTCTGGCGGGACGAGTAGCCGAGCGTGCGTGGATCCTGACAAACGACGCGATCCTGCGGATTGGCCGCGTCGGAGGCATCGGGAACCTCGAGCTCCGGTCGTTATTTCGGTGCGGCTTCCAGGAGCAAGGAATACGGGGATTCGCTTTGCCCGTCCGTCTGTCGTGGTAGCCAAACCGAGGCTATTAGGCCTCGTATGAGAGTGTCCTCCTTTTGTCACGGTCGGAATTTATTCGTCTCGATTCAACGGAATCCCTTCTCGTCAAAAAAGAAGCCGACTTGTCTCGCAGCCGCAGACGAGACACCCTCCCGCCTCTCGTTGCCGACGATTTTAAATTTTCGATACGGTCGCCTGAATTGGCTTCTGCATACTCGACGTCACTCACCGATCTCAAAGATGTACTATTCAGTGCTTCTATTCCGAATTAAGAAAGAGAAGATCACGGATGACTTGAGATAATCGCAGAATATAACAACATGCATAAATATTATGCATTTGTATGTGGGTAATAATGATGGATAAATTTTTTATAATCAGAAATTATTTAATTTCATTAAAAATTAAGTAAATAATTTTTATTATTTTCTTAAAGAATATTCTCGGCCAATGGAAAGTTTTATTGTAAAACTATAATATTTTACGAGGCTTATTTGTGAAACAATTTTCTTTGCTCAGAAATGAAGAGAGACCAAATTAATATAACTACACTCTCAGATTAATACTTGTTAGCATGAAAGTTTATTTGAAGTTTCGAATTGATAGACTTTTGCGATTATATGTGTGGTTTCAAGGGAAAGACGTTTTTATACTCACAAAATGTAATTGCAATATTTTTATTAGCGATTTATAGATTTAACTTCTGCGAAGATAAGATACTCTTACGAGGGTTTCGAGGTGGTAGTTGTACAAATTATAACACGAGTCCATGTGCTCCTGAATGTGAGATGATCACGTCTCGTGGAAGAGAGTTTGCAAAACATGCCGGGTACAAAAAGAAAAGCCGTGCCGTCTCGTTGGTGAACGAATATGCACCGCGCTCGCGATCCAATTAAGAAAGCGCGACTCGAGTGCATCGCGGCGCGGTACCTTCGTTTCGCCTCTTAAGGAGCTGGCCGCAATTAATGAGCGCTCCGAACGGAAATCGAATTGAGAAATTCCGGCGGCGCGCTCCGTGGGCCCCTCCGCGGGGCCGGGGGACACTCGTGGGGCCCCGGTGGTGGGCCCGACGAAGAGCACCGTATACATACGTACGGTAGCACGAAAACATTTATCGAGCGACACCGCCCTCTCGTCCCTCCTCACCCCCGCCTCCGTCTTTATTGATCGTCGCAATTAACGGTGTGCGTCTCATTAATTGTGCCGCCGGACCTTAATTAGGAATCATCAATTCGCGAGGTCCGGTGCTTTTACGTGGTAGCCCGCCGTATATGATTAACGCCGAATGGCGGAGTTGAAACTTGGGACTAAGAGCTTGCGTGCTGTAAATACAGACTCTTGGGACGGTCGCGTTCGCGCGGACGGCTGGATTTATGAAACACTGAATAAATACTCGAATATTCAAATCCAATTTCGACTGAAAGGTTGCTTTCTTTACAATTAATAAAACGTTTCGAAAGAGCGCTTGTGGATTCAAACGTAAACATAAAAACAAATAAAATTGGAAGCTTATTTATTTTTGTGCATTTACAAAAACTGAGTGATATATTATCGAAAGTCTTTGGTGGAAAATACTGAGACGAAAGAAAAATTAACTCGGGCTTCTACATAATTAATCTTACATGGAGGGTTGCATTATGGTAGTAATAACCATGGCACAAGATCGAACGGCTCTTTCTTTTCATCGCTCCATGGCGGATTTACCTGTCTTCTGGCTTTCGTGACTAGGGAATCGGCGAGATTGGCGAGCGCGTGCGATCGTGCACGCCGCGTGAGCCCGTGCGTGTGACTCCTCGAGAAGATCCCTCTCTGCACATCTCTCCGCACTTTTTTCTTCTCGTTGCGATTTATATCGGCCGGGCGTATTTATAGAGGCGTATTAATCGCTATCGCCTGTTTAATAAACTTACGGCGCGTTTACTCGAGTCCGATTTATTTCGTTTTCGAAATTAGCGCCGTCGGCAGCTACGATGCGAGGCCTCTGTGCGGATATTGTAAATATCGTCGGGCGTAAAACAAATAGTATAAATCAGTATTTTCTGCGAGAAACTGAGAAGACTAAGCACAGAAAACTTTATGTGAAGACGAGAGATGTCTTTTTATACGCGAGTAACGACGCCTGGCTACAGACTGACTCGCGCTTCTATCTCACCTGCGTTTATTTAAAGAATTATTATAATAGGTTTTCCTAATTTCCTTTTGTTTCAACAAATAATAATACGTTTACAAATGTATTCGATACTGAAATTCTCGGGAAAATAAAAGTAGCGTTGCATCAGATAAGAAATTAATAATCAAATTTAAATCCAGATATTAATATTTTTTTAGCATTTGAAAAGAAAATTATTTAATGTAGCAAGATGTAACAAATTATTGTTGTTTGACACAATAATTTGCAATTAATGTGTATAACAAATTTTTTACTTAACATATTTTACTCAGAATATTTAATACAGAAATAATAATCTCGCGATCGAACGCGGTTAAAGGCACTCGAGAAAAATCGCAATGATGTAATGGGTAGTTCCGTAGTAATAGGCCACAATTACGCGCGTAGAGCGCGAAAGTTCCCTTCCGATCAAAGTAGCCGATCGGCTCGCGGCTATTGCTTTAGATGCGGGGTCGTGAGTCAACGGCCAAGGCGATTCGACTTTTTTATTAATTATTCGAGGCCATTAGAAAAATGCTAACTCGCCCGAAGCAACCAAGTTAATTCCGAGTTAATTCCGAGTAATGTACGCTCAATTTCCCATTTCTCATTTTTTTATGCGGGCGTCACGACTCCCATGCAGTAACACCCTAATTACGGATGGGCGCCGCATTCCGTCGCGGACGGCCGTGGCCAGGAAAAGCAGCGCCGAAGAAGTGTCTTAACGAGTGTATCTTTCGCGTACAGGCCGGAGCGGAGGGCATAATGAATCAATCTTAACGCTTGTAACGGCGCGCACATCGCACGCCGACGAAGGCGAAGCCGAAACAGTCTTGATGAGATAATAGGCACTTCGATTGTAATTGGCCACATTCACGCGCGTAGCATGAAATTTTTCAGCCTGCACGAGCCTGCCGGCTGACCGGGCTCGCTACTGCTGATGGTCTCGATGCGGGAGGGTCATAGTTCAGAGGTCCAAAGCGGGGGTCTTCCGCACACACATCCCGTGTGTAAGCGGCTCGCTTTCACGCACCGGGATGCTCGGGATAAGCAAATGCAATTATCGTTGTAAAAGGAAGGCATCGCTTCTCAGCCCGGCGAAACAGATGCGAGGATCGCGTTTCGCTCGAAAATTGCTCGCAACAGCAATGCTGACGTCGCTCGACGAGAAATTATACATTACTCAAAACAATGAAGTTACACAATAATTTAATTAAGACTTTGCGATTTATGCTAACGAGTTGCGTTACAATACTACGAGTTACATTTACAACGTTACATTTGACAAAATTCTTAACAGCATTATCTTGTATATTTCTGCGTTTTTTTTTATCTTCTTTTGTATTCGTTATTGGCCAATTACGTCAATGCTAGGTCACGCACAATACCGAGGCCACGCACAAGGCATATTGACACGTTTCAATGATTTTGCTTAGCATGTACCAAGGTGCCGGAAACACTCGGTGTGTCGTTGACTTCTTACGATTCTAAAGAAAATTAATTCTAAAAGATTATATATTTCGATGTTTTTCTAAAAAATGGAAATACGTGTCTCGCCTTGAGAGAACGAAAAGCTGTTAATAAAGTCAAACGTAACGTCATAAAGAAAGAAGTTGGAAGAGATGAAGGAGCATCTATGTATTTCTACCCGAACGCGGTCTCCATGTGTGTGCGCCGACTTTTACGCCGTTCATACACATGCCTCGCATACATGTATAACTCGCATTGTGCGGCTGCCGCGCCGGCTGACATTTGAGAGAGGAAAAAGAGGAGTAAGAAAGAAGGCGAGATAGAGAAAGACGGAAAGAGAGAAACGGAGCTATGGGTACGAGGAGGAGGAAACAGCTCGCGGTAGTAGGAGGAGAACGTATAGGAGAAGGGAAGAGAGGAGAGACAGAAGGAAGGTGGGAGAGAGAGAAAGAGTGAGAACGCGCGGGTCGGAGCCGGGTCGGAGGGATCGGGAGGGTCAGAGGTCGCGGGTCGTACGGCATAGCCCTGACCTTCGACCTTATCCCCCTTCCAGCTTCTCTCGAGACCCCGTGCAGACCACTACCAAGCGCGTACCTAGAGCCCCGACTCTACTTCGTGACCGACTCGAGTGCGAGGCTCTCGCGACGGACAAGAGTCATCGCGGTCCGGAAAAAAATACGAAGGGGGAAAGAGGGACGAGAGGAAAGAATTTTTAGACGCTATTCCAAAATTCTCTTCGCGTATTCTCGGTGAGAGTGCTTGTGTTACGCGCATCGACATGCCTTCAGTGTTTCGCGAGTGCATCTGCTGTAGACACGGTGCGTTGCACCGCAAACGTGAAAAATAATGCAAGTTTTGTGCTTTTGAACGGGACGGCTGAGGGAAAAAGAGATATTGGGTAAACGATATTGGATGAATGATTTTGTGCCCTTCGAATTTTTTGAAAAGTAACAATAATTATTTTTAAATGATTAATTAATGAAAAGTATATTTAACGGCGACGGTATGTAAATGGGACGTTAAATGGTATATTATGAAAAAATCAATCTTTTCCTACATCTATGCGTTAATCGAGAGTACGGTAAATTTTGTATTGTGAATTCTCTCTGTACATGTCATTAATGTCACGGGTCGTCGCAACGATGACGCGCATTGTCACGTAAGCGCGCTTTATCTCGCGCATTGTCAGCCGAGTTATCCTACTCACTATTAACAAGAGTACGCTCCTTTTGACGCCTCGGCAATCGCTCGTAAATCGCCATTACTACACAATAACGGCACGGCGCGCGTAATGTTTTTCCCCCCTCCTTCGAAAATCATTATTGCACATTACGGTCGTAGTCCGACGGAGACAATGACGATAAATTATTCGGAGTGCCGGCAATAAACTCATTTTATCGTGTGCACGTAACCGAGTTGGGGATTAAATCAACCGCGTTGCCGCGGCGTCGCGGGCAACATGCGCGGAATGCACCGCGATGAAGACGTTCGATCGATTCGTTGTTCATACGTACCAGCGTCGCGAAATGCTCATTCATTCTATTCAAAATCCGTCCGGCTCGGCTTCGATCAACTTCGTCAACCAATTTCCGCCACAATTCGAGACGCGCATTAAAGGCCGGGTCAAAGCTTTTGTTCGACCTTACCGAACCTGCGCGCGCGACATTCATACCGCTGTGTCGATTATAAACGAACAGTAGAGTATACTCGTTATCGTGTGCCTTTCAGGGTCAGTGTCACGCGTTTAGTATCGATTTGCATGGTCGCGTGATTAGTTACTTCATTGCTTCGTGAGATACGCCTTAACGGGCGTGCGCGATCCCATTTGACGTTATAAACGTGACGTTTCCCCTTATGAGAGGCCGCGCTCTCGGGGTGCAGCTTTAATTACCCGCCGGCGAGCGACGACGTTCCCCGGGTAAATCGTAAATAAAGCGGGAATGACGAGCAATCAAGCGAGCCTTTCCGGAGAATCGCGAGCAGCTACGCGGCCGTCCCGCAAATCGCTTAATGATCCATAAACGAATCTGAGGTAACCGAGAAAAATTAACCCGTAATGACATAATTCCGCAACACGCGTTTGCGCCGTAAATACGCTTCGCAGAAGCGCGCGATTGACCTCGGGAGTTAATAACCAATAATTTCCGAGAGGTTCTACGTACCGATCTTTTTTCTTATCGGTACTTACTTATATACATCTCGCCAAATTCACACGAGACGTTCTTCCTCTCAGACAATTCTAGACAATTCGGCGGTAAACTCAATTGATTGGAACAATACTCAGCTTATTTGCGGGTGTCTGAGTCGGATTTGTAAATATTGCCGTTAATGAAGAGGGTCGCTATCGCGCCTCGGTAGCCTCGGTTTGCATTACAATTACCGGAGTGAATCGTTCCCTTGATTACGCGGCGAGGAAGGTTGCGTATACATCTCATTCGCGCGTGGGTGCATACGTGCGTAGGTATCGTGGGTCACTCGCCGGCTCACGTATGACCTTACACCACGGTTCGTTAACGGGGATCGTTCTCTCCTTCTTCGTCCATCCCGTACATCGGTGACCTGGCGTGGGCGCGCGCTACGTGTCGCTAATTACGAGCAATCAGACGCGGCTGGTGCTAACATTATGTAAATCCGGCCTCGAGAGGACAGAAAGGTAGAAAGCGATTAGCAGATCGTTGCGATTGAGACGGATTATACAAATATGGTTTTGTCCTTTTTTTTGTCATAAGATTTAATGTAAATTATTTTAAATTACGTACGGAAAATATTAAAATATTCTGCGCAGATTGAACATTCTATCGGAATCCTAGTTGGAAAATTGGTTATGAATTGCAACGAAATTGTCTAAAATGCTAGAATGGTTGTGCATTATGTCATCATCTCGTGCTGAATTGCAAAGGGTTAACTTAATAAACTCGGCTATTTGATTCCGCTAGATACGACGCGACGCGTGGAATGATTTATGGTCTGCCTCGTTAGTTTTTGTCGTTGATTTCGCCGGAAACGCCGTGGTAGACATAATAACTGGAAAATTGTCGCGACACGTCATTATCACGCAGGTGCGCAGAGAAATCCCTATCCGAGTACTTCATTTCCTGTTTCGCGGAACGCTTCTTAACCCTGCGTTTATCCACCTGAGCCTGAAAGGTCTCGTTAGGTGAAACTCGCATAGAAATTACACGTTACTCCGCGAACTCCAATTACAGACCTCTTCAATCTCTTAATACGTAGGAAAATGTAAATTAGGTTTCAATGTGCGATTCTCCATCACCTCCTGAATTATCATGCCGAGCACGTAATTTCGTTAATTCCAGGATACCCTGGCAGATCATCGAAATTTTAAAGAATATCTTGATAACCTGTAATCACAGAAGCGAACGGTGACTTTTCGAGGGGGCCTAAAATTAATAGTTTTCGGGAGCCTCACGTCAAGGATCAAAGGGAAAGTACTCCTCTACGTGGTACGTAATTTTGAAAACTTGACAGGGATACTTAACATAGAAATATATTCTCTACATTGAACCTCCCGAGGATTAGGATTTCGATGTTTTGTTAGTTGCTGGATCTATATCAATAGTTTTGATAATTTTGTTCATTTGGGAATTAATGTAATATCACGGGCGAAAGTGTGTGTTCGTGCAAAAAAAAAAAGAGAAACACAAATCGATATGCCTTCGTAGTTCTGGTTTTATCAAGGTAGCTCCTACCAACACCGCCTCTTTAACCTCCACCACCTCCTCGAGATCCGCCCACAACGCGTGCTCGTTCATTCCCTTCGCTCCATCCCCGTGAACTCCCACGCCACGTGCTTGTTCCTTTCTCGTCTTTCATCCGTTGCGATACGTTTCTCTCGCGACGATCTCAGTCCGGCCTGACCTTTTCTTCCGACCTTGTTCGGCCGGAATCGATTTCAATTGAAACGGATATAAATTATCCGAGGATCTCAAAAAATTTGTTTAAGAAACCTTAAAAAATTTGTGATAAAATGATAAATGATTTTTTGACTATTGATATTAAATGTTATTTAAAAAAAAATTTTTTGTAAATAACATTTATTATGAACAAAATTAATATAAAAAAATTATACAATTATAAGACTGTGAAACAAAAATAATTAAAATTCAAATGAGATCATACACTAAAAGAACAGAATCTGTACAAAGAGAAATGTTACAAATATTACTACGAAGATCAGTTTTGAAATCGTTAAGATTCCATATATCAGTAATCTTGTACATTAATTAATTAACGTCGTTATAATCGTTAATGTATTCGCTGGTACTCAGTCAGCTGTGACAGCTGCGCATTGCATTCAACAAAAATCGTGAAACCTATACGGGATTGCGGGACATAAACGGGTGCGGGTTAACGCGCGGAAAATTACCGGGCTGCCTTGCGCGAGCCGCGAGAATATTTGACTTTACGATCGGCGAGCTTAATACACAAATGCGGTTTAACCGACGTGGGCGTCGCTCTCCTTTCGGGCTTTTTGCCGAGTTAATGGACACATCGGGATCGGGTGGGTGTCCCGCGTGCGTGACACGCGCGAGCAGGCACGAAAAAGTCCTTATTAAAACGGGAACATGCGAGAGCCCGAGAATGGCGAGAGGGCGAGTGGCGAGTGGCGAAGGGCGAGCCTCACGGGAACGTCGATCGCTCGTGTTCGCTCTAATTCCTTTCGTTCTCGATGCCGGACTGTGCGAAGGCGCGTGAGTCACGGTACAAAAGAAAATCCCATTATATTGCGAGTGATCGTTCCCGCAACTCGATTGTTTCACGGTCGTACGGAGCTATGCGGGAGAGACGGACGCGTTTCGTTCCCTCGATATGTTTTCCTTCGCACTGGAATTCACGGATCGATTGGTCTAACTGTACTTGTTTCGTAAAGTGAATTTCTCGTCTAAAAAGCGCGTGGCATTACGCATCAGTATTTTGCCATTAATTGAAGTTAACTGTCGGTGATAGTTTAGGCGGTCGACCTTAAGTGATATATCGAGTAGTCTCAATCAGCAAAATTAGATTGTCTCGGTAAAACTATTTATGCTATTAAGCGAACTATCATGTGTTACTTCTCGAACAAATGAAAGAAATATCTTCGTCGAATATTCTATCGTCTATTAATAATTCTTTTCTGCATCTATTATAATTTAGAAATTTAAATACCTGATGAATAAAAGCTTTTATTTATTTAATAATATATTTGTTAAATTCAGCATTTGCCGCAATTGCGATGTATGAACTTTTTAACCGCGTATAGCGGAAATCTATTTTTCCTATCAAGTTAAACATTCATGCGCTTTCCGCCTTCGTGAACCGTTTTCCGATTTTATGCACCGGATATCGGCGAGGTACCTACGGGCACATTGTGCGAATAGTACGGTTACGGTGTGTGCTCTATGATCCGCGCGGGTAAGTGCACGAGGCCGCGTTCCTTTCTAGCGGCGTGATGGCAAAACCATCGTGATAAAGGAACGCAACCGCGGCCTTAAGTTCGAAACCGCCGTGCCGCCAATGGTACCTGCGCGCGGCCCGGAGCATTGCGAAGCGTAGCTTGCCTGCCGCCGCGGCTGAACGGTTCCGTGGTGAGGCGCGAGGGAAATCTGCGGTGGCTTTTTCCTTTTCGTCGGCCTGGGCAGGCGAACGTGCCAGGCCGCACCTAGCCTAGAGATAGTTTCATCGCGGCATAAAACAGTAATCTATGGCCTCTCGTATATATGCTCTCGCCGCGTAAGAACGAGCGGAATCTCTCGACTGCGCGCGATCGCGTCGGCCTTTCCAGGCCGCGCGGACGATTATGCGCTCGTCCTGCGCACGCCGCGACGACGAGAAACGCGGACGGTGAGAAGAAAGACGACGGAAAAAGCATGAAAATGATCTACGTCTCGATAACGATCGCGGTGAAATCGCGTTGGTCGGATTTGTTGCTTTTATCGCGAAATAATCATTTCGAGTATATAAAGAGAGTATACGGATTTGTAAATAATAATTTCAGGAAATATTTTATAAGTTCTTTTAATTCAATAATGAATATGTAGGACATGGTCATTTCAAATTTCTTGGAGCTTGAACTGCGTGTATTCGTGACATTTCTTTTGTCGTGCCTTCGTGACGTGTTCTTTGTTTAAGCGACACGCTGATCGAGTTATTCCTATAAACTTCTTGGAATACTTCGACGTGTATTGATTTTACGCTTCGCGTAAAGGTAAATCGATATCAGTGTAAAGTGATACTACATATATCCTTGACGAGCATGTTCAGCCTCGATTGGGATTTCGGTTTCCTCCCAAACCGATACAAAGGTAAGAAATCTCTGACAACTCGTAATCTTTTGTTCTTCTATCTTTACTTAAAAAGCTATATGACCGGAGAAATCACAAAGATTTAGCTTTATCTGTTTCCGCTTGACGCAGCGGCGCGCAGCATCCATGCTGCGAAAGCAATGTGCTTTAACAAGCGTAACCGTCCAATTAAACGACGACTCGGAAGGCGCGCACTTATCGTTAATTATATTTTTGTAATTATCTCGTTACGACCGCGCAAAATTGCGCGGGTGCAACAAGCGGTATATCTGTTAACACGGTCACCAGAAGAAGTGCCGTATATAGTAAAGCAGTTCAAAGGTTTCAGTGTTTATCTTGCAGCAAATGAGATCATATAATAAATGAGCGCACATTATTATAATTCACGCTAAATTATACGAATACATAATAAATGGGACTGCACAAAATTTCATACCCTCGTTATGCGCTGTACAATGGAATATCATGTATAGATAATGAATATGATTGATTTTCATTTTACTAGCGTTTATTAATAACGTTGACGTTAGTCAATAATTTATCCGTTAACTATCATAATCCCCTGGATTTGCACAGCTCGCTGCCCGGCTTTATGTGTGTCCATCGTCGAATTCTTTACCCTGTGGGCATATAAGCGGGACAATTACACGGAATGCCGCGGAGTGTTCCGCGTCTCTCTTTCGTCCTTTTCTTCTCCTCGCCCTCCTCCTCCTCCTCCTCCTCCTCAGCTATCTCCGATGCACACGGGGCTCTCCCGCGCGTCTCTCCTTTCTCTGATTTATCGACGTATTTCTAATCAAGAGACCGCGCGCGATCGGTGGAAGCTGTATTAGTTAACCTTGTCAGATAGGTAGGTAGGTAGGTAGGTACCTCCTGGCTGGTCGTTCATGCTAAGTAGCCGCTTCGTGGGTGGTGCTCCAGACTGCTATCTAGCACTCGCGGTTGCGCGTGGTATTCGATCGATCGATCGATGCGCCTTTTCATCCTTCCTTTTAAAGCGAGCTCTTGATTAGTTATCGTATGCGGCAAACGAGAAAGCTCAGATTAACGAGAAAGTGAGAAAAAAAAATGAAATTTTTCTGTTTGATACGGGCGAATGAGAAAATAGAAATTTACGAAAGTTACAGAGCCTCACGATTAAGTGTCATATTTTGTTCTAACATACGCTCTCTTTTTGTTTTTAGGATCCGAGAAGAACGGCTATTCTGACGGCGGAGGCTCTTTCTCGTATCATTTCGGTGAGTACTTATCTTGGTGAATATCTTTAGCGCTTTTCCTGCATGCAGCAAATATCGTTACGCAATCTGCATAATTCTCAATTTATTTGTCGTTGGCGTGCTATTTCTTCCGCGATAATTCGTTGCGATAACCGTATAGCCACATGCAATCGACGTATATAAGTAAAGTAATGCAATAACCGTCGTTTCTCGAATGTCGGAAGTGAAAATCATCGTCCTACTGGTTCGGGCGATTATGCGGAGGCCGGAGCCAAGTTAACTCTACGCACCGAGCGTGTATCGGACGTATCTATCGCGCGCGAGGTCGGTGCTACGTGCGTAGCGAAGTGATTAGGGCTTAACGATTATTCGCGGTCCTGCGGTGAAGTTAACCGGTCGTAGAAGTAATAACGCCGGACAATCTGGTCCGGCAATCAATGAGTACGTGTTTATGTAAATTGAACGAGTCGAGACCACGAACCACGCGAGCGACTTTTGCTATACGGCTGCACCCTGGGCGCCGCATATCAGAATTAGATGATTCTTTTATTCTTAGCTGGCGAGAAGGGAAAGTAGGGGAAAGAGAGACTACAGAAGCGCACGCGATCGTCTTCAGTCGCGAGGAGACACGACAGATCATTCCATGCCGCGTTTTAAGTTACATCTCCTTATTAGTTGCGTAATCGCGTTTCTTTCTATATCGACTCTGCATAATGAACTACATGCGATAGCTTCTTAGACTTCGTAAAATGCTTAGTTTTTTTTTTAAGGAATATAAAGAATGAAAAATTTGCAGTAGGAGCTATGACGGATGGGCAATTAGGTCCTGTAAACGTTGACTACTTGTAACGTACTGACCGTCTGGTGCAACTGAAAAACGCGCTTTTAATGCTAGCGAACGGCTGACAATCCGGTAGTTATAACTCTTCTTGATCGACGATTACTTGTAGTAAATTGCCGAGGTGAAGCTACTCCCTCTCCTCGCGAGAAAAGGTATCGTGTTTGCGCTACACAACAGGCAAATGTAAAGTAGAATAATTGTAGTCATTATTTTGTTAAACAAGGTTTTGCCAACGCCATTCTCGTGCCGATAAACGCGACGCTATAAAATTTTTAGTACGCACGAGCGCGACCGTTATTGGTACGTTTGCACACGGGGTTTAAGACACTACCGGTCGTTAACGACAGAAAATTGCAGCACCCGTGGCATTTGTTTGTCGTATCTGCTGCCGAGCTTGTATTTGCCGTGCTGGCGCGTTCGTTTAGCCAGAACGCATTGTAGAAGCAACCGTAGTAAGTAATAATAGGTATCGTCAGCTTTACATGGAAATTGCGGGTACTTTTCTCGTTACCCTTCAAATTCACGTCGATGCTTGCTGAAATCTCGGGACGGCAGATTGAAAGAAACATCGCAGTCGTATTGCAAAGCATCGCAGTAACGTTAGTTTTAAACGCCGCATGCGCTTTTGCAGTTCGAACGATATTTCTTTAGTCTCGCTTAACATTTTATACCTAAATACCTAAATAACAAAATATCAAAATAACTGGAGTATATTTGACTTTTTAAAAATATTGTAACAGCTGTTTTTATTTTTCAACAATCATTTATATTATTGAAATTATACATTGAGTATAACGGCGCAAGCAACATATCAAACACGAGCGTACTTTTGATTTTTGATTTTACTGCGATTCGCTCCAATTTCGTGCCCTCCTCTTTTAGAGCGTCGAGACCTCCGAAGGGTCCAATTTAATCGGTCCCGCTTCTTTTTCGTTCCGCGAAAGACCGGAATCCAGTTCACGAAGCGTTCCGTCTCTCGGCGCGAGGTCGTACGACGCAGTTCGTCGTAACCCATACCGGAATGGAATAGCACGGTCGTTCGTCGAATGAGAGCCGTGGAGGCCGATCAATTATGCCGGTCGATTCCAGGCCACGAAATGTCAAGGCTCCATCTCGATGGAATTCTAACGCAGCCTCATCTTCGACGACACGGCGCGTCGCTCGGACGTCACTGCCGCGCCGGTGACGGCAGTGGAGATCGTTACCGCCGTCGTGAATCGCGATGATCGATCTCTTCTCGAAGCCACGAGGGAACCTGCCGGATGATTAGCGAGTCGCCTCGGGTATACCTCGGTGTTACTTCCAGTAATATTCACTGGAACGGGCTCGTTTCTCTTTGGTTGTTGACAAATCGGTAACGCAAGAGTTCGTTCGACTGTTCCGCTTCCGATTGTTCTTTATAAAATTAGAAATATATGTAGCACATGTCAGAATTTTTCTATACGATGCAAGGAATAAATACATTCCACAATTTTCTATACTTTTATACGTATACATAAAATGTGAATATAATATGATTCATGTGATGGTTGATTAACGCTACAGTTAACGCGCCTCTCGGTTAACGTGTTTCTCTTGTAAACTTCTTCCTTCGCAAACTACTCGGTCATCAGCACGAAGAAGTTAATCCTACGCGACCGCGACCGATCCTTTAAACTAAGTCCGTGCAATCAGGCGCGCGATCTCTCTCTCTCTCTCTCTCTCGTATCAGGCGTGGCGTCGCCTCCGCGAGGCTCTAAACAAAGTTCTGTGACGGGAAAACGCGTCTTCACGGTAGCTCTATCGCCATTCACTCCGACTACGGTACGGCATGCTGCGCGTCCCCACGTCCGCGACAAAGATGCTTGGCCGCGCAACGAACGACGGGGGGCATCGGGGGGGGAACGCGTGTAAGTACGCGCACGTACGCACACGCGTGTGCCGAAGTATAATAAACATAATCGCGGTAGCGCGCGATGAGGAGGCCTTGGCCGTCTCCCTTCGGTCGTGCCCGGCACGCCCACCGCTACCATCGCCGTACAAAGAGAAAATACCGCGCCGTGGCAATCAACGGTTTTACACCTGAGCATCTCCACACGTAGGTCGGCTGGCCTGGCTCGCGGGAGCGAGCAGGAGCGAGAACGAGGACGGTGAAGCGGTAAGAGAAAGCAGGAGCTGGTGCAAGAGAAAGAGGCAGAGGCAAAGGCAGAGAAAGAGAGTAGGAGATACGCGGATGCCCCTTTCCTTCCTCCGTGGAGCGCCTCACCTCGATAGGCAAGACTCGGCGAGCACGATGTACCGACCTACCCTGAAGGATTATCGAAGCCTGCATCTTTCGATACGCTCCCGTTCCTTCCTCCGTGGGCTCCCGTTGCGCGTCCCGGATCGATCCCGGCCGACGCGCGGCCTGCAGGATCCTGATCCTCGATTTGGATTCCGGTCTAACGGTCGTGCCGGGTCGCGGGGTTGGCAGATATCCCGGGGAATGCTGTTACGCCTGCTGTTTTTCGTGATGTCAGATAGACGAACGACACCGACGAGGATCTTGTATATACGATGCATTTAACTCGGAGTAATTTATCGGCATATCGATCGGAGCGAAATATGAGGTTGGAGTAATGTAAGTTTTCCTGAAACGTCTTGTTACATACATCAACGAGGTTTTATGTTTATGCAAATTTCATGCTAGAAATTTCTTTACTCTGATTTTTATACACGGTCTGATTTTTACCGAGATTTACATTTCTTCGCGCATTTAGGAATCGAAAATCCGCATAATGAAAAGAGCTGAGAGAGAGAGAAAGAGGGAGAGAGGTGAGGGAGGGAGGGAGGGAGAGAAAACTACAAAGTCTTTAGGCAAAAAACAAGCAGAAGACGGCATTCGACGAGATAAACGATTATCGCTCAAGTGGAAATTTAGTCCTCCTTTCGTGGTCATGTTGCATGAAGTGACGAGCTCGCGATCAAATTTCAACAGCATTCCAAAGGGCCGATTCTTTGATGTAAAATGATTTTTAAAGTAGTACGCGAGGTGTTTAATTTCGTGATTGCTTATTTATACAGTAGAAAATGATTCTATTAAGCTGCGAATGTATATATCAAATAAAGTAATTTTCTTTAGTCCTTGAGTAGACTGTAGAGGTATGTAACTAAATATTAGTACATTCAGTTTATGGACAATAAATCACCGTGTAATGATAACTGCCGTCGCGATATATCTATTAATAGATCAAATGTTTATATAATCGAACATTTCCGGCACACAATACACATATTACTCTGCAATTAACCAATCTTATTACACTTCATTAGCGATTAATATTTCTTTTAAATTACTTTCATTTTTCTTTCAGTTTATTTCTTCGCTGACTAATCTTGCGAAAACGGATTTCCCTTTACGAACGATTGACTCATATGTATAAATTATATTTTTTGCGAATTTACTAATTGTAAGTAGCACGACTTTTTTCCGTATTAAAGATCTCGACAAAATTCAGACGAGTTAATTATAGACATTTTTATTATGGATAATGAATTATTATAGGTGAATTAATAGAAGGAAATTACAAAATACAACTTTATTCGAAGATCAAAATTTTTTATCTTTGGTTCGTGTAGACTCTAGCATGACATTAAAGAGGCATAAGAATTAATTCTCTTTTTTTCTTAATAAAAGCACACAGTTATAGTTGATGTGTTATAGCCCATAGATCATCATATAACGATAATTACCGCACTATATCCTTTAATCGATCAGCTGCGGTACCTATTATAGCCGGTCGCTTCCGGTGCACGGTGCGGTCCATATACTTATTGCAATGCGCACCTCATTTTGTAACCAACAATCTTATTCGCATTAATAGTCCGCATTTTATAGATTTTTTATATTTTTTAAATAAATTTTATTGCTTCTCACAAAAACCCATTGAATTATGATCAGTTTTATATACATTTTAGAAATAAATAAAAAAGCAAATATTCTTTAAAACGCATGAAAGAATATAACATTTACATAAAAGTTATAAATTCTGTACAAGGTTCTTCTACGTTTCCATAAAATCCTTTTTTAAACTTTTATTAATTAGTGTAATTAGAACGCAGGCGTATATGTAGGGCGGACATGTATCCGCACATTCAAACACGCAATTCACACACAGTAGGTGAGATATTACCAAATTTATCAACATCTATCATCTGCTTACGCCACTGTCATCGCCCTCCGCGAAAACGGATGCTGGCGAAAGCGAGGGCCCTTTAGAAAGTTACCCTGGTTGCCGCGGTTGTTTGATCAGAGAGCCCGTACGAACGAGTCGTTAGCCGGTACGTGCCCCGATCGCGTTTCCCTCCCTCCTATCCGTTTTCGATGCGTGTCTTCGCGCACGCATTCTCGTATACGTGCACGCGCGTGCACCGTGTGTACAGACGAGAGAAAGAAGAAAAGAGAGAGAGAGAGAGAGAGAGAGAGAGAGAGAGAGAGAGAGAGAAAGATAGGAGCACAGATCACCGTCCGGACACCGGGTGCATAAGTCTATACTTATGGGCTAGGTGGTAGATATGGAGCGGTCGATAATGATCCAATATACTGGTACATCCTCGCGAAGTAATTACAATGATGAGCGAACCGCTACCATCGGGCGCCCGAGCGAGCTCCTTCGGAGGCTAGGCGTTGGATCAAGACCCGTCCTCCAACCCACCTCCCCGCGTCTCTCCTGCCTTGCCCCACCTCATCATCGCGTCGACTTCTTGCTCCTTTCGCTGCTCTTCCTTGATCCTCTTCGCTTTACTCGCTTCTTCCTCACTCTGCTCTTTTCCTCCTCCTTCTCTCCTTCTTCATCTCTTCTTCTTCTTCTTCTTCTTCTTCTTCTTCTTCTTCTTATACTTCCATACAGCCGCCGGTCGCTACGGTGCATAGCACCGCAACAAGAGCAAACATCTCTTCGGGGTCGTCACGGGGCCACGGAGTCACGGTGGATGGATCTCTCTCGCTTCTCTCTCGATCCTCCGGAATTATCACGGGGGCCACCGCGAGGGTTCACTTGGCCGGAAGTGCGTCATCAACGGAATACGTGCTCGATGAAACCATTCTGCGGACGAATCTCTAGGTGGATACACGTCGAGAGTCGTAGCTCGGCCTCGAACTCGGCCGAGGCCTTTATCTCGATCGGGCCGCCGAGCACACGGTATTGGCGGATGATTAGCTTCGATTCGTTTGCGCTTGTATGCGACGGTGTTGTCATTGATCGATAGATCAGACGATCATTGCGTTGGTCCGCGCGAATGGAATCACCGGCGATGAAGAATAATTGTATTATTGTATTAATATCGGCGAGGAGGTACGATGGTAGTGATAGAAAGAGAAACGAGATAAAAGATGGCCGAGGAAGAAGAGATTAACTCGTGGTAGCTCAAGTTAATTGCGAAGCGATAATTGCGGACTATGTTTCATGCATATGCATAGGGGATCGCACTACTGTTCGACGAGAAATATAATTTATTCGATAGGGCTTAACTTGCGTTTTGATGGGAAATGAGAAGCTAGACGGTTATAAGTAATAATTAGTGATACCATCTTAAATATCTCGTATATTTCAGGAAGCTTAACGAATACCAAGCGATATTATTTTTATTAAACATTTTTATTATACTTAGATATCTATTTTTCTGAATGCCTAACGTCGTGAATATATGGATATACTCGTAATATGTAATAACATGTCAATAGGTCTATTTTCTCCTTTCTGTAAATGATTTCGTATTACGTTTTACACGTAAAGCTTTAATACAGATGAAACGAGATAACAAAAAAGTATAACGTTTTAACAAATAATGATGAAGATATGCGTGATGGACACTCGTAAAACCATCGTCGTCGGTCAACTCGAGCGCGAAGCATCCGCTCTGGCGTAAGTTCATTCATCGATTTTTTGCTGCGAAGAACCTGCTGCGAGCTAGATCGCTCGACTCACCGGGAGCTGAGTACAGGCGATACGAAGTGTCTGATTAACGTTGATTTTTTGCAAGTGCCGACCGTCCGACGCCTCGTCACAAGCCTCAGCCCCCCGGTCTTCTTTCCGGTCGTTTCGATTACGATCGATACGGTTGTCGAACCGAGCCATCCTACCTCATTCTCCGCGATGTCACGCCCAAGTTTTTCGTGCTGACTTTCCTCCCTGAGAATTTCCAGCATCCGAAAATCGTATTCCTGAAACGCGATCGATATCGTCATCTCAATTTGCTTGTATTAATTAATGCTCGTTTTACGACCGACGACAGAAAAAGATTGCGCAAAAATGTTCCAATTTTAGAAACACATGTTTTTGAAGTTACATAAATGATGAATCGAGTTGGTATTTTGCGTTGGAAGAGAGAGAAAGAAGAATATGAAATTATGAAAAAAGTATTATATCTAAATAGAAACTGTATAATATACATATACCGTTTAACAATACAGCTGGATGATATTTGATTGTACTTCAACAATACTCGCGCATCAAAATTCTTCAGCAGTTCTTAAGCTCTTGAGTGTACTGATGTTTTTAATATGTATCGCACCGCGAGCGAGCCTTTCGTTCCCGGTCGAGCCTGTCATAATTTCCATCCGCCAGGTCGGAGAGAGAACGGAGACGGTTGCGACGCCACTGTGAGCGCATCCGAGCAACAAGAGCACGCATAACGTAGATGCAACGCTCCGCAACACCGGATTGCCGAGGGCGCGCTCCTTCTCCGCAAGAACCGGAGGTGAAGGGGGCACATCGGAGACCACGTAGTGGGGCACCGGGGGATGGGGGGCACGGGGGAAGAGAGGTCGACCGGGATAAACATCTGAGCCCCGCCCGGCACCCGAGGCTGCACCTCTTGTTGCTCTTCTCTACCTTGCCTCTCCTCTCCCGCTTCTTCTTCTTCTTCTTCTTCTTCAGCTTCTTCTGTCTCTTCTTCGTCGTCTCCCTTTTCGTCTTTTCCAGCTCTCTCCCTCTCTCTCTCTCTCTTTCCCTCCCCCGCCCTCGACAACCGGCACGCCGGCATTATTAATCCTGGGTGCAGTTCGCGAGTGTCGATATGTAGCATTTCGCACGTCTTGCATTTTACGGCGTTACGCCTCTTTCTGATTTCCTTAATTGTATTTCATTTCTAGAACTTACACGACACTCGAATTGAATCTCAACCGTGCTTCTTTTTTAACGACATCTTGTCTTATGACACCTGAGATTACAGACGATAAAAATTTATTGCTTCACCGATTGACCCAGAGCTCTGGAATCCTCAGACATAGTATCTCGTGCGATGTAAGTTTTTCTCACATTCGTCCCCGAAGTTTAATTAAAAAATTACGGTCCCATTCGATTTTACTTAAATACATAAATACATAAATAAATATAATATATAGCAATAAGCTTTCCGGACTATCATAACATCTTCATATATAATATACGAAATGTCTCTGAGTTTTCGTAATATCACTCACACCATTACGTACGCTGTTGTTAGTTTTTACGTCATTCGGAGTCATGCGATAATATAATGTCGGCGAAAGATAGAAATCTGTGCACCGCGCTCGAACTCGCCTCTTTTCGCACGCGATACTTCACTTATCTATCTGACCTCGCTTCCGTTTTCATCTTTTTTCGAGCTGCATTTGACGAGCTTATTTTAGCAAAGCTCGCGCGAGAAAAGTCTACTCGATGCAAACTGCGGTCTGGTCTACGTGTTTCCGTTGCTGCAGTAAGATGCACTTGACCAACGTTTTCAAGCGTAAAATGTGCATGTTCGTTTCGAAAATGCTACTAGTTGGAGATTAGATGTTCGCTTATCGGCGTCTTGGAAGCTGAAGAGCTCTTGCTGAAGTGTTTTCGTCGGAACGTCCACACGGTTGATATATTTTCCGCTATAGGAACACGAGTTCATTGACTATAAATATTTGTCACAACATTGTCCAATGGTATTACGTTTTTTTTTTTTTGCAAACACAGAAGAAATTGCAGCTCTGAACATTGTCTATCGTCCTTGGGATTTATCCTGCGAGTGAAATTATCGCGGGGTTCCTTTGTACGCGTACATACGTATTCTCACACTTTCGCTACTCCGAAGATTTCAGTTCGTCCGCGTATTGAATAGTTTACGGCTTTTAAATAAGCGGCCCTCACTCGTTCCCAAACAATTTGCTCATACCGCAGATTGCTCGTAAATAAAGATAATCTATTCTACCCGGAAGATAAAAATCGTTCGGTCTTTGCCAGTGGGGGCCGCGGAATAGGGCAACCACCACCGACGGCCTGGCTACCTCCCGGTGCGAGCGAGAGGGACGTGGCGATCGAGGGGTCCGAAGACCGGGGGAAAGGAGGGCGCGAGAGCGAGAGGTGTTCCACCGACTTGTTCGTTCCGCGGGTGAATGCTCCTCCAGTTATTCATTTTTACGTCGCTCATTGCTCGGATTTTACGAGGCAAAAATTATGAAATTGCACTTTGTGCACCGTGCGTGCCCCCTTCCTCTCACCCTCTCGCTCGTTCGCCACCCTCCGTGCGCTGCACTCTTTCCTCGGCAATTATGCGTGCCGCAGTTCCGTCACGGCGTTAAGCATCATCGATTTCCTCAAGGTTTTTCGGTACGAGTCAATGTATATTCGGATTCTCATGCGAATGTTCGATGAGTCTGACTTTCGAGGACTTTACAGGGGAATCTGAAAAATGATTTTTTACGCCTATAACGTTGTCAAGACGTATTTGTAATGATAGTCTTTTAATGAAGTATAAATTCATCTCCCGCTGTGTTTGATTCATATTCGAACTTTCGCTTTCTGATCGTTGTTATATTCTTCGGAATTAATTCCTAATTCCGCTCTTAATGCTGAGCGTGTATAGGTGCGTAGATCACACGTTTCTTCCTGAATTTCGTGGCATAAATTTGCTCGTTAGGTACGCCTAGCACCTTTTTAAATTTCCGTCGTTCCAGCGTTCCCGTCAAGCGCAATATAAATTATTGATCTAGCATTGAAAGGAGAGAATTTGACGCTTCTACCGAAAGTGCCACGCTCGCTCTCGGTATCACCATATAAATTACCGGTCTAAAGCGGAGGATTTTATACGTTTCTACCTACGCTCCTCGTGCGTTCTCTCGTTTCGTTGCCGGATAAATTATTGGATTACATTAGGCCCCAAATTTCCGTGCGCGTTGGCGCACGGTCAATAAACGAAAATGAAGAGCGTGCTGCGTCACGCGGGCCCGTCCGGCGGAATATTAATGCCAAATTACGATGTAAATCATGGATTTTTGCACGTCGAAGTGGTGAAAAACCGATAATATTTCATCGACGTTACATATTTCATTCCGATGGAATAATCGACGAAAAGCGACAAAAATATAAAATGTCACCATGTCATAACATTTTTCAACGTTTAATTAAACGTTACTTGGCATTTATATATTACCTAAATCGGACTCACAATCAACTCATTATTCTTATACGAATATAAAATAGATAAGTCGTCATCCTGTATATATATCTATATATATCTCGCAAATTCGGAAGAATCCTTCGCGTGTCAAAGTCATTAACTGAATTATTTATCATAAATTAATTTTATCTTGTTTGTACGGTGAGCGTCGCCGATGATAAACGGCGAAACATTTGGCACAATATTTGCCGCGAAAGGAATCACCTGAGGGTGACACGATGAAAATCTAAACACCGTTCGTCAAAATTCTCGCCGCGGACGTTACCTCGGGCAGTGTAGTTTTGCTGTGTAGTTAGATATTTGCACGAGCTCATCATCGTTCTCGGTATTTTTAAAGCGGCTGGATTGAAGCTGGGCATGACTGACCGTTCCGCTTATATAAATTTTTTTTGTCGACGCCTCCATTCGACACCTGCATCTTTCCTTGACCTTTCAAGTGCACGTTCATCCGTCTGACCTTTACCACCGCTGATTCATCGGTATCTCGCGGCGTAACCTCGCGCCGGTATAATCGTGCGTGTTCGTATTTATCATCTCGTTTATCGTATCGCGGCGGCCGACGATATTAATCGGCGCGAACATGGCCTTTCGACGATCCGAAAAACTCAGGAGCCTCTTTCATCTTAATTTACCGATCGCAGTCACGATGTCGGGTATCGTTACTGCGTATCTCGTGAATTAAGTACACGACGTTGTGGTTCGGTCATTTTTAATGCGTTATATTTACGTTTAATGTTTAGTAAATTTTGCTATAATCTGTGTCTCGTTTTAAAACGCGATCCGTGTATGCAAGATGAAACTGTCATTTGCTCCTTTTATTAGCATATGTTGGGATTAAATCGCTTTAGCGAATGAATTAGCTTTTGCAACAAAGTAAATAAGATTACAGTATTTAATACTTCAAATATATTTTCTTTAGTAATAATATGATTGACAGAGAATATTGATTAATTTTAAAAATTCTTCTTTCAACTGCTTTAATTACAGCTCTTCATGCAAGAAGCTTCGAATCAGAAATATCGAGATTGTGAAAACCAATGTCATACCCACTAGCTAGCTTTTAACGCAGATGATTATGCCCTTGCCGATATACTGTGCCGATAGTTATGCTATTGCAGTTAATTGCGTGAAATAAGTTAGAATTACCGATAATTATACGAACGACGGACGTATCGCGGACGATGGATCGTTGAAAATAGCAAATTTTCTTACCGTTCCTTTCAATTAACGATCAAAAAACCAGGACAGGCGAGAGAGAGAATAATAAAGAGAGCATGTAGCTCGAGGAGATATCGATCGATGTCCCGGACGGTTCGTTGCCTCCTGAGATTTCCTGCGTTCGAGGGAAGACGACCTCGCGCGTGCGCGGACGATGAACGTTGATGAGTAAATTGATCCGGGGCAGCGAATGAATTCTATTTCAATATCCCGTACGATTCGTTCGCTCATTAGAGAACGTCCAACACGCGTCCGTCGTGATATATGATACATCATAATAAAAATTCCACAAAGTAACCATCCGTTTTCGCTTTTACGTCTCTCGCGAAGGCGCATGTTGCTCCGTTGGCTCACCCTCGCCCTTCACCGCTCATCCTTGTTCCGTGGGTCGCTTTTAAGACAAATTAAATACAACACGGCAAATTACGTGCCGGCTGTGCCTCGCCATGAATCAAGCGGCTAATAAAATTTCTCTCAACCATATAGGATTAAGGAAAAATTCGTCGGGGTCATCGACGCGCATCGCTTTGCCAAAATGATATCCAAAACGTTTCCCGAATCTGTCGATGTTCGATGGTATTTTCAAGGCGACGAATCCGTTTCTTTTTACGACTGTTTGTCAAACGTTTAATTTTATAGCGGAATATATCGAATCGTTCGAACGCGATATTTGGACCAATCTGTAAAACTTACGAGCACTCCCTCGAAACGCGCGTCCGTAATTTACATATTCTATACATTGACTAAAACAGCGCTCCTCGGCTTTATAGTTTTTCGGAAATGTCTTCCCCTAAGATAACGCACACGCGCATACGCGCATGCACACACGCAACGTACGTTCTCTCTAGTCGTCGATTTCGCATCGACTCATCAGCATCAGCAGGTTCGCCGATGCCGGCGATGCAACATTATGGCTCGGTTTGAAAAACACTAATGCATGATGCTCCCCGAGAGAGATCGCGGTGATCATCGCGGGAGAGTGCGGAAAGGAGTGGCAGAGGAGAGGCGCGGTAGACAGCGCGCGCGAGAGAGGAGCCGGAGAAGGGGAGATTTTAGTGCCGGCCGGACATTTCAATTAAATCGTCGAAATCATCATCGGGCACCGGTGATATGCTGTTCGCCTCGTTCGCCATCGTCATCGTCGTTCGCCCCGTTCGTCGCGGTATTCGTTTTGCTGACGAACGTAAATTTCTCCACTGAACGGGACCGCAACTTCTCCGTGCACGCGCGCGCGCGAGCGGAGGCCATCGGGGTTCTCGTGCCGCACGCCAGAACAAGTCTATGAAATATGAGCACTTTTGATCCAGCATACCGTAATGAGAAAGGGGAATACCGCGAGTTGCTTTTTTTTCCTTCGAGATCCCTCGGCGCTGCCTGCCGATGCCGTGGATGCTTGACTCGGGATCACGATGCTTTTCGATCGATACTAGGCGTAACCGTTCTATTAGCATCTGTCAATAATCATTTCAGATCGTATACAAAATTAATCATTTTAGTAACCCATTGTAGTAAAATATGATTGACGCGTATTTATTGCAACAAAGATATTTATAGCTTGATATTGCGACAGATTTGATTTGATTTTATTTTTTAATATTTTATTTATTCACGAATCAGGTCATGTAATTTTTAATTTAATATATAAAATTTACTGTGTTGTTAATGTAAAATTTTTGTGTGACATATATGTCACGTGAGACATGCAATCAACTTGATGGTAGCCAGCAACGAGAAGTTATAGAAATATTATAAAGAGACGATACAGTCTACTATATAACCTGATCCGGCTTACGATATACCAAAAGGAGTCTCGTTATCAATCGGTCCCATCTTATCAGGTCGGCGTAGCATCGCCGGTAAATCATCGGGGTCCTTGGCGGGGCACCTTTAATTACCGGGCGTGCACGAGGGGAAAAAAATATGAAGACGTAATACGTTATCCGGTTGCCTTCCTCTCCCGGGTGCCTACCGGTAGATAGAGAGGCCGGTCCAGTTGATGCCGAGAGGCGTTGCTCATAAATAATGAACACGTATTCATGAACGCCACCGGTTACTTCGTCTCTGAGGATGAGCCACGGCTAGATGGAACCCGCGTTTAGCTAGTTCATGTCTGCGATTGGGAAAACCTCTTCAGAAACGCAAAGACGCTTTCCGTCGCGGATATTCACGCCGCGCCGTGAATACGATATTCCGGGATTTATGCGAAGCGAAACGAGATGCTCCTGTTGTTCATTCATCGAGGAAAATGGATTTGAATAATAGGCGTGGGTCGCTTTTTTCACAGTATCAATTTGTTCCGACAAGTCATAAGAATGACGCATATCGCTGTATTCAAATTAATTAGTTGATGTTTTACGAGGCGGTTTTGACTATGAAAAGTAACATCCTATTTCTTACCATAGAAAAGAGCGGAAGGAAGAGGAAATGCAGTACTGATAATTATTGTTTTTATTATTATATTTTATATTTATAATTTAAAAGTGTAGAAATTTTTTTACTATGTTTTAATAATGAAAATACAAATTATAAAAAATGTTACAAACATTTTAACATTTTTACAATTTCTAAAGTAGTTGAAGTCACTTATCGATGGCTCATGTAAGATCAGGTATTTATCTTGAGAATATATTTACGTGTAGTAAGTTCTCATTTACAACACTTTTATGCTACTTGCTCTATGTCATTTTACATATCGCGAGATTTTTAATCGGCTAGACGGTATCGCGAGAGCGTACTAATTAATTCCTACGAGTGGGTTGATGGACGCTGGTCCGGCAATACAAGGACGAGTCGTATCGATCGAGCCGAACGATTAATACATCCCGTTGCGCTGCGCGCGGCGAGGTGCGGAGGAGGTCGATGGACCGTTTAATCGCCGATAGTTCTCCGGGAAGGAAAATGGCCGAGGTGGTAATCGCTACCTGCGGAAGCCCGGCGATCGACGCCAGATAGGATACCAATATAATGCACCGTCCGTCGGGACGTTTCGACGAGCGCGTTCGCTCCGCGTCGTTCGTTCTCGAATAATCTCGCGGAGCGGATATCTAAACGAGGAGCTCGGGGCGCAGCCTCCGGGCGGCGCGGCGGCGCACGTACGGATATGTGTGTACGCACATATAATAAACCCGACGTGTGTGGAAGTGGAAGTGGCTCTTTCTCTCCCGAGTGATATATATCGGACGCGATATATCGTCCTTGATGGTACACCTCGAAGTCGGGGCGAACTACTACTCGTTGCGCCGCCGCGCACTCGCCGCGCGGCCGAAGCACAGCGTCTCGCCCTCGCGAAACAATATGATGGTTAACGTAACAAGCTCTCATCTCGGCTCCGCACGTTAGGCATCCCACTGCGGCACAGGATTCCGAACATGTCCGGACACCTAAGGCGACGCTTCCAGAATAATCTCCAGGATAATACGTTCGTTGCTCCGACGGTGTTATATAGGATTCCCCTGGGGTGCCATGCTGTGTAATTATTGTTAACTTTAGACGGATGAATAGAGTCTGACTTTTGAGTAGTAACAATCAGAACGACGGGATAACTTCTATTAGAGCTATTTATTTGACTATTAGCATCCTGCGAAATTTATGAATATTTTTACAAGATATTACGTCTAGAAAATAAGAGGAGCGCAGACGACATGGCGATATTTCGCGATATATCTTATACGTTGGGAAAACCCAACGTAAAATATAATCAAAGTTATCATAGTTAGATATAACTTTGATAATATTGCTTATGACGTAAGCTTAAAAAATTTTGATAAGATAGGAAAACGTATATATTTCGCGCGATTCAGCGCAATTTAAACTATGCTTTTTAAACGATTAGGCACTTTACTTTTATGCAGAAAATATTGTCATTTATAAATGTATAATAAGTTATTCTCGCTCTTTGAAGTACACGTTTAATGAAAATCGTGAAAAGACACGGCAGATAAAATTGCGCGAAAACAAGATCGCGCTACCCGAGAGCCAGTCCGATGATATTGTTTTACGAGCAACCCTCGAAGAACTATGGGATACAAGCAAACGAGATGTTCGCGTCTTGTTTCACCGTGACGTACTGTCCACCTAGACTGCTATACGAGCCTCGACCGATCACAGACGCGAAGGAAGACATAGCATTGATAGCTAGACGTTGAACGACGTGCTTGGAAGAAGCTTCGTGGGACAATCTAACGTCAAGTTCCACCAACGATCTCGGGAAGCGCCTGGAATTCAATGGCTGTTCTTCCGTTCTATCTCGTAAGTGGATCCAAATATGGAACCCAGGCAGAGTGCATCCCGATTAACCGTAATCGGTAGCCGAAGCACGCGGGAAAGATGGTGGCGGCTGTCCCGATAATAATGTTAGCTAAATGTTTCCTCGCTGTAAACAATGGGAAATAATGGTCGATTTCTTTTCCCGTCTCTTTGATCGCTATTACGGTTTCTTATGAGATCGCGTAATTCGCCGATGTCGTTTCCATTTTCAGTCGTCAATAATTCTTTATTTCTCATAAATCGTTAATTTTGCCGCGATTTTCCATCTGATTTATTTCGTACCGCTAATTTTACTGAGGAAATATTATATGTCTCTTTGGCTTGTATAAAGCAGTTAATGTTGGATATCTCATATTTAATTCTCAGTGCAGATTTTATTTATTGCCCTAACGTAAACGTCCTTTCGTGTACCCGCTTTTATCCTCGACGATTATTATCGGGCTGTGCATCTCACAATCCTTTGAGATTCTTATTCTACCCCTCTCGTTTCCATACTCATCTCATCGCCATCGTTTTGATACGAGAAAATCATCTCGAATTTTTCCCGAGCGAAATCACCGCGCCGACACTGATCATCGTCGCGACAGGTTACACCGGTAGCGGCCAAGTCGGCTCTTCCCGAGGACTCCGTTGATTCCTACTCCTGCGTTCCACCACGACCCGCTACCACCACTATCATCATCGCCACCACCACAATCACCACCACAACCACCACTACTGCCATCGCCGCCGCCGCCGCCACCGCCGCCGCCGCCGCCGCCGCCGCCGCCGTCGCCGCCGCCGCCGCCGCTGCCACCAGCATCACCACTTTCGTTCATCCACCACCATCTACTCCGGCTACCACCTCCTTCACGGGCCACTCGCCATGTGACTGACTCCCCTTCTCCGTTGACGAGCGGTGGGCCTGCCTACCTGCCGCCCGTTGCCCCGCTCCCATTACGACGCGGACTCTCGCGGCAGGTGCACCAACCTAAGTGCCACTCCGCTTACCTGTGTGTGTGCCTACCAAGGCAGAGTGTGTCCGGTGGTCAGGTTCTTCCCTCTCTTTCTCCCTTTCTTCTTTTCTTTCTCCCTCTCTTTTTCTTCTCTCTCTTTTTCTCTTCCTTTCCCCGCTGGCTATCTCTTCCGCCGTCTTTTTTCCCCCTATCTATCCCCCTACCTGTGTATCTCCGTCTCTCTCTCTTTCTTTTTCCCCTCCCCCCTACTGTTTCTGTCTATCCGTCTATCCTCTTCGACATCACCTCACGCAGCAGTGCCGTGTTGTAGTGTCGTGTCATCCCGCGGTACGTCAACGATCCTCCCGGACTGAAGGCAAGGATCGACCGGGTCGAGGGTACACTCTGCAATTACCGGGGCCGGTCGATCGCCGGTCTACAGTAGGGTGAAGAAAGTGAACCCGCGGTCACCGTGAAGGTGAAGGGAGTGATATTCCCGAAGGAACGCGCGTTCTCTAGACATCGATAATCGGAGGTTTGCGACGAACGAGTGATCTGTTGAAATATACTCGAAAACGAGAAATCTGGTGAATCTGTTTTAACTCAATCTATAGGAAATAAAATCTTACGTTGGTGTTGTCGCGATGATAAAGGACGAGCCGGTCGTAATTGAGCTTGTTCGTTAAAAACGAATTGGTAGACTAAAGCTCTGGTATCGTACGATACTAATATAATTTTTCGTATTTACGTGAATGCCCTAATGATTGCGCCTCGAGTGAAAAGGGTAAGAGAAAGAGTCGTCTGGTGATAGTTCGAGACTCGATTGTGATCCGAGGTGATCCGCCCGAAGACAGCTATTATTCGACGAGTGGCAAGGTGCGCTGAGGAAGGGGACATTCGGTGAAGGTGTCAAACGTCGACGGCACCTCATTGACATTTCCGTGACATTTAGTGCGCGATTCGAGTCGAGTGCCAGACACCTTTTCGTGTAACACGCGTGTCCCTCGCCGTTACACGACAGCGAAATCTCGAACGGCTCGCGGGGAGCACGTTATTGTCGTCGAGAAACGACACGACGTGCGAGGGAAGACGGCAGTGCGACGGAAAGGAAGTGAAACGAGGGCCAGGCGAGTCGATGACGCGTCCTCCGTGCCTTATCAGCGACAAAACCGGAGCGCGGTGAAGACTCATCCAGGGTCTTATCTGTCTCTCGGAATTCTTCACTTGCACGTGTACGGCGTAGAATACAAATAAGACGATCTGCGTTCTTTCGCAGAGGTCTGTCTCTGGTCGAGCGAACAACGAAACGAGATCCCCGACGAGCCTATCTAAAACGCAGAACTCTGTTGCGGAGCAACAGGTGGTTGTATCTGAAGATCGTCGAACGGGGAGGTTCTCCTGCGACTTTCGACAGGCAGAACCGGAGATTCTTCACTCGGTTGGAGGTTGACGCTAGTAGCCAAACTGGACATTCTTACCGCTACGTCGGGAAGAACGGAGTGGAGATGTCCGCGGGTCGCTGAGAGAATGAGGGAGCTGGACACCGAGAGCCCTGTCGTCTGGCCGGCCTGGTGTTATACTGGTGAGTCGAACACTCGAGCGATCGTACGGGAAAAATGACTGACAATGAGCGAACTCTCGTCGTAATTACACAACGGATGATTTCTTAATAAAAATACGTTCCGCGAAGAAAAAAACTCGTAAATTATTATCTGTCCGATCTACTTAATTAGATTTCTCTTTAAGTTCTCTTTAAGTCATTTGACCATGAACGCCTGCGGTTAATTTCAATTTATCATCATTAGTTTTTCATCGTCGACCATTCCGTCTGACATTCATCGATCGAAACTTTAATGAATTTTTAACGACTTTTATAAATAAGGGAATCGTGACAACACAATTGTTTCCGTAGCGAACCATTAGAACTATTTTCGTAGCGAATTAACTATATATCAACGTTTACACTCGTTATCGTTAAAAATGTTTCAAATGTCATTTGAGAGAACTTGAAATGTGTTCCGATGCGCGCGATACGATTGAGATTTTTTTCGTAAACATGCGATTTGTTCAAACATAGCCGTCGTCGATCGTATCGGTAGCTAATCGAAATCATAACGAGCCATAGTGTAACAAGACGCAAATCGCCGTCTTGCAATTTGAGGAAAGTTATGAAACATGCGGCCGCGTGTAGGCGTCACGCGGCAGCTTTGGAATTCGTACTCCATTACTTCATCGACTTCTCGAATGACAGGCGAAAAACAAATACAAGCCTGAGTAAGAAAGCGCGAATGCGTGTTTTGCGAACCTCATGAATTATATAATAGGAAAACAACTAAAATTCTTGATAATCTCATCACAACTTTACTCATGGTGAGACAATTAGTCTAATGACGCATATATTTATATAATAAAAATATATTTATATTTTATTTTCTTGATCATATTTATTTCTATAAGATTATATTTTTATTTATAAAAGGAAATAAATAAAGGAGGACGTACGGTATCAACACGGTGAATTTCCTGAAAGTGGCTGGTATTCGGTTAAAAAATACGGCAATATATATAAAAGTTTCGTGGTGTTTGTGCGTTGTTTGTACGTTGTTTGTCAAGCTCTTAATTTCTTGGAACTTGCCCACCGTGCGATATCTTTCTAATGTGTCAATAAACTCATTTCGAGCACTGCGTAACATGACTCTGCTACCGACGAGTCACGCAAAATTCCAGTGCTGTGAAATTTAAATATTTTGATTTTAAATCATTAACGCGGTAAATTTGATGTTGTGATTGCATAAACAATACAAAATTAAGATTAATGGTCGCATATTGCTTTTTTATTAATTTTTTTAGAACTTTATATTTTGGTATTATACTATTTATTTATTTATTTTTTTCGAGAAGCAGGATCTTGCAGCTTTGTGCATTTCTTTTATTTTTATTTCGATTATCTTTATATAACTTTGAATATCATTTTTATCAATTAGTTTAATTGTTCATTTTGATTTCATTTTCAGAGTCTTTGACATTTTACGATTAAATTGTTAATGATAGTATCTTGCTGGTTTAGTCCCTAATGGATTCTTTGCGTATTTGTAATATAACGAGGAGAAACACGCGAGTGGGGTCATAGGTTCCCTTGCGAAAAGTGGTTTTTTATCGTTCCTTATCAGACCAGACTTCTTAATTTCCAAACTACATTTAGCCTACCTGTGCCGCTCCTTAGCATCGTTTTGCCAAGCGGAGAATTCGTCCAGTTCCGTTAACGGGGAGACGAGTTCCGAGACACGAGAACGAATCGCGGAGGGTGTAATTATGGTGCTCGATCTTGACAATTAGGAACCCTTGGGAGCTGTCGGTAGCGGAATAGGGGCCACTTAGCTCCCGCAACTTCCTGCAGCTTTATCTCGTCCAATCGCCTCGCGTTATTCGTCGGTGTCTTCTAATTAAGGGGTAACCCGCGGATTTTTTTCCCATTCGGGACTCGAGCTGGCGAAAATGTCGCCGCTAATTGTCAAGCGATCGATTTCTGAATTTCAGTCTTCGGGGGCTGGGTATATCTCGTCGTATTCTCACAATCAGTATCTCAATTTCCCACTTAATGCGCGGCTAACGTTGAGATATCGATACATGAATCGATACTTACCACTCAGGAAATGCAGCAAAAAATATCGATCGTAATTAACTTCCCATATAGCTTGACTTGTGTTCTCGAGAACACGCGATCCGTCGCGAATCATTCGGTTAAAACGCTATTTTTGCCAGTCAGGACATTAATAAGCTTTTTTGGCGCCGCGCATTATCTCGGGGCGATTGCGCGCGGCCGCGCGCGTTTGTTAGCCGGTTGTTCGGCCCTCGGTTCGGAGTAGCGTAGCAAAACCGGCGTGATTTGGTGACAGAACCGATCCCGCGGAACGGATTTGTTACGGTATAAGTCGAGGTAATGGCGAAAGACGCTTTGCGGATGCGCCACTCCGGTCGCGACCGCTAATGCGATTACCGTTCTTTCGTAGTCACCAGGAAGCAGACATTGTTTCGCGTCGTCAAAACGAATCATCTAGCGTCGCCGCAGAAATCCATTTTCGGGATCTATGATTAGCGAGAGACATAATTACTACTCTGGAAAAATATTCTTCACTGTCGGTCGTCCGTTTTCGGAATTAACATCCCCGCACAATAGAAATGGAGAAGTTTTGAATATTTTTTTCCAATATTAATCAATAATTGATAATTTATTTGGTTCCTATTTAAGTAATTTATTTTACTCACTAATCATTCTAAACAATTCGTTTGACAGTTTTATGGTAGTACATTTTTTTTCTTTTACAGCCAAAATTGTTTCTCGTCTTTGTGTGTTTTTCTTTCTTAGAAATTTTATTTGTCATATGGATGGTTCCACATCTGTGTGCTCACCTATGTTCTCTTTATTCCGAATTACGAAATGGAAAAAACAGTCTGACTACTTATTGATAAGATGATAATCGTTTAGTCGAGTGAATACTTGTGTATGAATGGCGGAATCGTGGACGACAGCGTAAATATCATCGATTTCTTAATCCTTATGGTTGAATTTTCTCAGCGGTTACCCAAGACTTGCGGCTCCCGTGGAAGCGTTCGCTCAGTTTGTCGAAACCGCGATGTATAGCCGCCGTACGGAGAAAGTTATAAATCATGATAACAATTATTGATGCCGTGCACTCTCGCGACTCTTCAATTATAACGATATTATCATCATTAAGTTAAGTAATCGTATATCCTTGTTATCGCCGCTTATATTTCGATTATCTCAAACTAACAATCACCGTCATTATCTTCTAACGAGTATAATTAGCTCTTTTTGTCCCTTCCCTCTGGACGCGACATGTCGTTCTTCCTGATTCCGTCTGATAGACTCCCTTTAGATTCGAGGGAATATATGAAAAGCATGCTCGACGAAAGAATGCAATGGAGGGAGCGTAACGTTTCTGGAATCTGGAACGTCTGGCACGCCCGCGCCACTCGAGGCATGGCCTCGTCACTTTTCGTGACTTATCGTCGTCCAGATTCTTCCCAACCAGGTTTCCAGGAATCGCGGCTCTCGCCAACCGTCTCTCCGGTTATCTTGTCGAAGGCGCCATGTAAGGCCTTCTCTATCGGTGCGTCGAATGGTCGGAGGGATCACGCGTTCGCGCAGCTTCAGTCTCGACCTTCGCCTACCGTCAAGGAACACGCGACTTACCAGCCCTCCGGTAGTCCCTTCGGCACGTCCTAGCCGTCGTCGTTGTCGTCGTGTGGATTGCCATTGCCGGAGTTAAATATTGGCTGTCGCTCAAAATACAAACGCGATTACGCTCGCGCCGGTGACTGGTACCTACCTGCGTGTCGCTGCCATCGGCCAGTAACTTATTTATGGACCACAAAGCATCGCGGACCTTGTCTCCGACTGTCGTTTCCATGGGATCCTCTTTCCTGTGTTGTCCCATCGAGACCCACTCCCGGTAGATTCTGCGCGTGGTTACCGGCTCTTTTTCGTTTTCATTGTTTCCGACAGCTAATAAAGCCCGCCACTCTAAAGAGAATGAGCTGTCTGTCTCTAGCGCGTTAAATGCGTCGCATATTTAATTTTTTAATTATACGCACACGTACAGATAGAGAGAGCCCAATGTATGCTATTAAAAAAAGATACATTTATCTTTCAATTTTATTATATTATTATTTGTTTTAACTTTTTCTGAAATTATTAGAGATTTTTATGAACAGAAATTAAAAAATAGTAATATCTAAATCGATATATATATCTATGTATCTCGGCATTATCGAAATTATCGTTTGGCAGTATCATTACGAAACAAGATCAAATAATATAGATATTTTCCATTTCAAGTAAAACCAACCTTAAGATTATGACAAAAAAACCGGAAAGAGTATAAAGAAAACAGCAGCAAAGAATTCGTTAAGATCATCCCTTGCTCTTGAAGAGACTAATAGACGCGCGATTATGACGGAAGCGGGAACAGCTTCAAAATTGCACTGCGAGGGTTTCTAATCGCGTTTCCTCGAGACAAAGGGCATCAGCCGTGGAAGAGGATATGCCTAGTGAGAGACGAGGAAGTGGTGAAAGGGAGAGATGAGGGCGGGGAAGAAGGTGAAACAAAGAGAAAGGCATAGAAAGGGCGAGGCGGGCGAGGGGAAACGTGAAAAAGTGGCAGACCGCGTCGAGCTCGCTCGAGGTGGGAACAAAAGCCACCTCTTCTTCTTGTTCGTCTTCTTCTTGCTTTTCTTCCATCGCCTCGTCCACGAAGCTCTCTTCGAGAAAGGGAAAGAGAGAGAGAGAGAGAGAGAGAGAGAGAGAGAGAGAGAGAGAGAGAGAGAGAGGGAAAAGAGAGGGAAAGGGAGAGGAAAGCCGAGAGGTTGAACCCCGATATCTGGGGCAAGTTTGTGTATCCACAAGCACTACTGAATTCAGCCTGGCTTAAGCATCAGCAGGGTGGGCGGATAATCGTATTTGTCGAGTCGCGAATGCTGTACCGGGGCTGACACAGAGTTAGCTCGATGGCA